>NC_139218.1:315802697-315934867 GCF_055691185.1 Crinia signifera | reverse complement strand
TCAGGCTGGGACAGGATAGGAGCAGTGACAAAAGCTTGTTTTAAAAACTGGAAGGCTGCGATGGCTTCAGAGGGCCAGTTGGCTGGATTAGCCCCTTTTTTTGTGAGTGCGGTGATGGGTGCAATCAGCGTGGAGAAGCCTCGAATGAATTTCCTGTAGTAGTTGGAAAACCCTATAAAGCGTTGGACTGCTTTGAGGGAAGTGGGTTGTGACCACCCATTAATAGCCTCTAATTTCTCTGGATCCATACGTAGGTCGAACCCAGAAATGATGTATCCGAGGAAGGGCACAGAAGGGACTTCGAAAGTACACTTGGAAATTTTGCCATACAGTTTGTTTCTGCGAAGACGAGACAATACTTCCTTGACCTGAGTTCGATGAGAGGATAAGTCTTTTGAAAAAATGAGGATGTCATCGAGGTATACCACAAGGCAAACGTAGAGCATGTCCCTAAAGACCTCGTTTACAAATTGCTGGAATACTGCTGGGGCATTACAAAGACCGAAAGGCATTACCAGGTACTCGTAATGACCATCCCGGGTGTTAAATGCGGTCTTCCACTCGTCACCTTCACGGATTCTTATTAAGTTGTATGCCCCACGGAGATCCAATTTGGTGAAGACTTGGGCACCACGCACTCGGTCAAAAAGTTCTGTAATAAGAGGAAGCGGGTAACTGTTCTTGACTGTGATACTGTTTAAACCCCGGTAATCGATGCACGGGCGGAGGCCTCCATCTTTTTTCTTTACAAAAAAGAAACCTGCGCCTGCTGGTGAACTTGAGCGCCGGATGAAGCCTTTCTGAAGATTCTCTTGTATGTATGCCGACATGGCTTGTGTCTCAGGAACGGACAATGGGTAAGTTCGACCTTTAGGGGGGAATTTCTCTGAGAGAAGGTCAATTTTACAGTCCCAATCACGATGAGGAGGAAGAGTATCAGCGGACTGCTCGCAGAACACATCAGCGAATTCACTATAGACTTCAGGGAGACCAGGAAGAATTTTTACATTGGCTGAACGAGTGGGCACCACTGACTTGATACACTGCTGTTGGCAATGAGAACTCCATTGCTCGATCTGTAGCGTCTTCCAATTGATGTTTGGGTTATGAAGACGAAACCAGGGAAGACCAAGGACGATTTCATAAGAAGATTTGGGAATAACGAGAAATTTGATCTGTTCCTGGTGCAGCATGCCGACTCTGAGGGTGAGGAGACTGGTACAGAAGCGAACCTCACTGCCTGGGATTCTGCTGCCGTCAACTGCTGTCACAGCTAGGTGTGGAACTAGTGGTTCCATTGGAATCTTCAGTTTAGCGACCAGGTCTTGAGAAATAAAGTTCCCGGCCGAGCCGGAGTCTGCCAGGGCGGTACTGGAATGGGTACCAGTAGGGGTATCCAAAGATACGGGTAAGACAAAGTCATATTCTGGAGGAGATTTTGCCACTTGACCCAACCTGACTCCTCCCTTGCAGGTTAGGCCCGGTCGTTTCCCGAACGCTCGGGACAATTGTTAATGAAATGGCTAGGAGCAGCACAATATATGCACAGGCGATTGCGCTGCCTACGGGTGCGTTCTTCGGGAGTCAGTCGTGATCTACCCACTTGCATTGGTTCTTCACGCGTAGGAGACTCAGAACGAATCTTGGGAGAAACTTTGGGAATTAACTTCTTGTGTTTTTCTAGTCCTCTCTCACGAAGACGTAGATCAATCTTGACACATAGAGATATGAGATCTTCCAAGGGGGTAGGAAGGTCGCGAGATGCCAGCTCATCTTTGATCCGGTCAGAAACTCCTAACCAGAAGGCAGCTGTCAGGGCTTCATTGTTCCACTGTAATTCAGACGCGAGAGTTTGAAAGTGGATTACATACTGCCCCATGGGGCGGGACCCTTGCTTAACCTGGAGGATGTCGGTAGCTGCTGACACGGGTCGACCTGGCAAGTCGAATATGCGGCGGAAGGTCAGGAGGAATTGGTCATAGTCTGTCAGCAGAGGATCTGCTTTTTCCCATAAGGGTGATACCCACTTCAGGGCCGAGCCAGTTAATAATGACACCATGTATGCGAATTTAATTCTGGCCGTAGGAAAGTTATGAGGAACCAATTCGAACTGAATTTGGCACTGGTTGATAAACCCTCTGCAGGTCTTGGGGTCACCATCGTATTTGGTGGGTGCTGGCAGGTGGAGACGGGATGATAAAGCTGGTGTTGCTGATCTTACGGTAGTGGTTGACACAGAAGTCGACAGGGACTGTTGCAGGGTGTCCAACCGACTGGATACATCTTGTAAGAATTTAATCACCTGTTGCTGAGTAGCTTCTTGGGTCTCCATTCTGGCAGCAACATTTTGAAGAACCGCTGGTCCCACACTTGGGTCTTGGGCCGAGTCCATCGGCCTTGAATATACTGTCAGGTTCTGGGTCTGCTGTGTTCCCGGCCCTGACCGTGGTGGACCAGTGGAGGGCGCTGTGTAGCGGAAGGCCGGAGGCCTGATGAATGACATGCACAGAGGCACTGCCTTGCGTACCAGAGTGTTGGCTGAAACCAGAAACAGAGGCGCGGAGTCTAACCTGCCAGCGGTATTCACCAGAGACCCCCGCAAGGGGATATGGACTTCGCTGCGTCTGACAGGCAGGTCGCGGCCCTCTGCCCTGGTCCTCTGGACGTAGGCGGAGAGTGGTAGTGATATTGGAGACACTGGGAATTGGAATAGTCTCTGGAGGGCACAGTGTGAAAGTGTCAACACTGATGTCGACAGCAGGGTCGATGAGATCACTCAACTGCACGATGGTTGTTTTGCAGGAGGCTTCTGGAGATGGTATGCCAGGTAAAGATGGTAACAGGAATAATACTCGACTGCAGAGTGGAATGGCAGGAGTCTTCTGGAGATGATAAACCAGGTAGTATGCAGGAAACTGCGAGAGGTACACGGGGAGACCGGATAACCAGGAGCCTTTGGAAACAGCTGAACACAGGAGGGACTGAGGTCAGATGAACACATATTCAAGGCGATGACTGTGAGTTAGAAGCCGGAATATATCCCCCTTGCTGCGCACTGATTGGTTAGCGTCAGCAGCACCAATCAGTCCAGGGAAAGAGTGAGTACACCTGAGAGGTGTGCAGGTGTGTGGGTCAGAGGTCACCCTGGCTGGACCGTGGGATTGGACCCTCTGGTCAGCTGAGCGCATGTGTCCTGGCGGCGCCCATGACGCGCGGGCTCCAGCGTGCCGGCATGTCGATTGCACGGGTCAACACCAGCCAAACATGGGACATCTCGCCAGGCGCTGACAGCTACCAGAGGCCTTACTCTCACCGCGGACCACCGGGAAGGTAATGGACGTGGTCTCAGACGGGGCTGAGACCCACGGTTTGTGACAGGGCTCACATAGGAGGCCATACTCAGAGGGAGATACTACATCTTCCATAGGGCTCACATAGGAGGCCATACTCAGAGGGAGACTCTGCACCTGCCATAGGGCTCTCATAGGAGGCCATACTTAGATGGAGACTCTGTACCTACCATAGGGCTCACATAAGAGGCCATACTCAGAGGGAGATACTTTACCTTCCATAGGGCTCACATAGGAGGCCATACTCAGAGGGAGATACTACACCTTCCATAGGACTCACATAGGAGGCCATACTCAGAGGGAGATACAACATCTTCCATAGGGCTCACATAGGAGGCCATACTCAGATGGAGACTCTGCACCTGCCATAGGGCTCACATAGGAGGCCATACTCAGAGGGAGATACTACACCTTTCATAGGACTCACATAGGAGGCCATACTATGAGGGAGATTCTACATCTTCCATAGGGCTCACATAGGAGGCCATACTCAGATGGAAACTCTGCACCTGCCATAGGGCTCACATAGGAGGCCATACTCAGAGAGAGATACTACACCTTCCATAGGGCTCACATAGGAGGCCATACTCAGAGGGAGATACTACACTTTCCATAGGGCTCACATAGGAGGCCATACTCAGATGGAGACTCTGCATCTGCCTTAGGGCTCACATAGGAGGCCATACTCAGAGGGAGATACTACACCTTCCATAGGCCATAATCAGATGCCATAAGGCTGGTGCAAGTTTCAATTATGCAATTGATGGTGTGTCCATAGAAGCACAAATAAATATTTCAGCACCTATGGATGATGCAAGTTGGTGTCTCAGTCCTAGCAGACTCATATGCATGGATGTACACCATGGAAGGACTTTGTAGCAGCAGTTAGATAATGTCAACGTCTGACCGGCAATATGGACGTGGCTGTATCTGACTATAATCCTATGCCTATGCCTTGGGCCTTGGGCCAGCTCTGCATGTATTAATGAAGAAAAGTAAGAAAAGTTGCCACTATTTGGAAGCGATCTGTGAAATGCTAAGGGCCTACTTTTGTGTTCATTCAGGGTGAATAGAATGGGTCTGTGAACCAAGATGGATAAAAAAATTTGGGGGGAGTTGCAAAAATGTGTAATTTATGATTTGGCAACAACATAAAGTGGCAGTGAGAACCTGTAGGCCGCTTTAGCATCAGATGTACAAACCTTGACAATCACAATGCTCCCGAGTAGACTGCTGCAGAGACAAAATTTGCCCCAAAACAATTAGAACCTCAGAGGCAGGAATAGCTTTCTGCACCAAACTGGGGGCGATTCATGCCTGTTTGCTAGGATGCATATACTCGCAGCCTAGGGAACAGGTCAGCGCCAACCGCCGATTCTCAGTCTTTTCCTCTCAGGAACACACTTGCTTTTCCCCAACTGCTTCTCTCCATCATGTCATACTCTAGTTCAGGGCTGGGCAACACCGGCCCTCCAGATGTTGATGAACTACACATCCCAGCATGCCTTGCATCAGTTTCAGCATGGCCACATAGCAAAACTAATGCAAAGCATCCTGGGATGTGTAGTTCATCAACATCTGGAGGGCCGGTGTTGCCCAGCCCTGCTCTAGTTTATCTTCTTCTTGCAAGCTCCTCTCAGCTAGGAACGGGTGGCAACCATTCATAGCTTGCCACTGATGGTCGATGATTTTACCATCAAGAAGACTAGTGTTATCCACCGACCTCCACATTCACCAGATCCCTATCCAAAAGAGCATCTTTGGGATGTGGTAGAACAGGAGATCTGCATCACAAATATGCAACAACTGTGCGTTGATATCCAGTAAACATGTCGAAATCACTAAGGAATCATTCCAATACCATGTTAAATCCATGCCACCTAACTGGAAATATATTGTGTATACATAGATGGCATTACCAGAGGTGAACTAAGGTGGTCAGTTAGAGCACCAACATTTGGAAAGTGTATAAAATACTGAGGGAATATTTACCTTTAGGGGGATTCCAGCATAATGTAAACATCCCTAATATTAATGTACAGTAGGTGGTATCAGAGATGTCTGCTACGGTTCCCCCATTTCTAGGTGCCATAGCAGTCCCCATAGAGGTCATTATAATGTGAGATATACCAAATTACGGAATGCAAAGCACAATATTCAGTGTGTACTGTTCAAGTTTTTAGGGGTAGACTGCAATTCCCAAAGGGACATGGATACCAGCTCATACATTTTTCTATTTTCTATTAAAATTAGTATTTTGTCATTCTTTTTCTAGAACACCATGCCAGATTGGTAGCTGTATTTGCAGCTATCTAGTCTGCCGAGGCAAATCTTTTCTGGTGACTTGTCCTGTATGCGTAACATCACACTGTTATATATGGCCATCTATTTGAAGTATCAAGAGAAATCCTCTATAACAATGGGAGGACTGTGTCCTGAAGGCTCCCTTATTAGATTGGTACTAGATGACCTTTTAATTTGGGTAGAGTAAAATAAGATATTCAGGCTCTTGGTAATCTATTAACCAGCTCAGTTGTGAGCTGGATTCACTAGAGGACACACACACGTTTTGCACCTAGGAATAGGAACTACTACCCATCTCTTTTTCCTCTAAATGGTAACTATACGGCCTTGATTGGTTAATAGATTACCAAGAGCCTGAATATCTTATTTTACTCTACCCAAATTATATGGTCATCTAGTACAAAATTTGTTAAAGAGGTCTTAAAAGAATATCCACCTAATGAAATTATCTCTATACTATTGAACACCCGAGACAACTCCCTCACCAATCTAATAAGGGAGCCTTCAGGACACAGTCCTCCCATTGTTATAGAGGATTTCTCTTGATACTTCAAATAGATGGTTCCAAGAGATCTTTTACCCCTGATGAAGTCTTTGTGATGAAACGCGTTGGTTATGCTGCATTTATAAATAAAAAACAACTGTATACACCAAGACGTACACCAGCCATCAGAATGAATATTTATCTACTTTAATAAATATTTTAAAGCTGTGTATATTGGTTGTGTTTGTGAATATGGAATGATTTCCATTCTTAATACAGGGCGCTGTTAACACTATTGGTAAAATATATATATATATATACATATATATCTATATACACATATGTGGTGGAGAGCGGGCACACGCCGGAGTAACATTAGCTGTGGAGTGCCGGACCCTCTTGGTTCTTATACACATATACATGCAGGATATATACATGCAGGATATATACATGCAGGATATATACATGCAGGAAGCTGGTTTTCCTGGGCAATAAACATATCCAATGTATGCATCATTCATTAACACAGATATATTTCATTACTGCTATGAAAAAAGGATTACTGCTAGTATTAAGAAAACAAGTTAATGAAGGAACAGTCAAACATGATACCTGGAGGCTGGGCTGATGAACCAGTGGGGTTGTCATGTTACAGACATGTGCGGAGAAAAAGGACAATAGAAGATGGTTTAGATAGGATTACTGGTTGCCAGATTTTCAATATTCATCATACAGCTGCTAGGCAGAATGGGATTTCCATGGACATTTGGAAATATGTGAGGTAATCCTTACTTATTAGGTAACTTGATTATGTTCACACTAATTAAATGTTTTTATATCACTTTGGCCTACAGTGTATTATATTTCCCTCATAATAGAGGATGACTATTTATATCGCTGAGTTTCCTGAGTTCTTTTTATACCAGCATATATGTCATATGACATGCATACTAAAACGCTCCAAAGAGTTAGCGTTAGTGCATGTGGCATTGGGCTGAACCGGTTGCTCATACGGATTCGTTATGGAATCCCGACAGTCAAAATCCCGAATGGGTCATAATACCGACAAGGACAAAATCCCGACAAGGTCAAAATCCCGACATTTAAAATCCTGACAAGGATTTGACCTTGTCGGGATTTTAAATGTCGGGATTTGGTCCTTGTCTGGATTTTAAATGTCGGTATTTTGACCTTGTCGGGATTTTGTCCTTGTCGGGATTTTGTCCTTGTCGGGATTTTGTCCTTGTCGGTATTTTGACCCATTCCGGATTTTGACTGCATCCCGCTCATACGTTGTAATACAGAATGCTAAATTTGTGACTTGCAAAAGTATGCCACTTAATAATGCTCTTGTTGAAATAACAGCATCTGTTGGGTCATTTTCTACCAGATTTGCACAGTTTCTTAGTGAATGTTGACACACAGGAGTAAAACAAAGTTAGTTTGTGCAAGGCCCAACTGAAACATAATTTTTTTCCCCTGCCAATATATTACATGATTGTAAGCTTGCAAGCAGGGCCCTCCTACCTCTATATCGGTCTGTTACTAGTACAGGTTAAGTATCCGGGACCACAAGCATTTTGGATAAGGGATTTTTCATACTTACCTGGTCCCATGGTGGTGCCTTGATGGTCCCCTGGCATCCACTGTGTCCCTCGGCATCCACGACGGCCTTTAGGATCCTCTTCAATGGCGTCTCCAGTCCCAGGGGTGCATTGCGCGAGTGCACGGGTGCGCCGGTGACATCACCAGTGCTCCCACGCGCTCGCGCATGCACCCCTGGGACTGAAGATGCTGCTGAAGAGGATCCCGGAGGCCGCCGTAGACATCAAGGGACGAGTACTGTCACTGAAAGAAATAAATAATCCTCCACCGTTCTTTCAATGGAGACAGCACCATATGCAGTGACAATAGACATGTCCGTCATTATAGTGGGTGTGTTTTGGAAATGTCATTTTCTCTGGCAGTTGCAAACAGCTCTTTGCGCCTCTGCAGATTTGTGTCCATCAGAAACAAAGTCACAGGTTTACAATACCTGGGATTAAGTACAGTGGCCAAAATACAGTGATCTGATTTCAACAGATTGAGCAGCCTTTTCGGGCTGCTGACAGCATCTCCTGCATGCCCCCTGTCATTTTATGAAATAACATTAGCCTCCGCTATAAAACAAATTGTTTCAGAAAAACATGGGACTTTTTGGAATTTGCAGTTATCTGTCTGACAACATAAATTATCCCTACAATGAATGTGTTTGCTTACAATACATGTGGCAAGGGAACATGAATAATAAGCTCCAATGGGGCAGTGACTGATGTGAACATACAAATTGTCTTTGTAAAGCTCTGTGGAATATGTGTGCGCTATATAAATAACGTAATGAATAAAAATAAACATTACATATCCCCAGGAGAGTCCAAGTGGGGGTAAGCCATTGTCCAATGATGTCCTTAAGGTTCTCTAAAAGTTTCTCAGCTTTCTTATCTTGAAACCGGTCATACCCAGCATAGCCTGCCTAGGAATGAGTTGCTGTTTGTTAGCTGCTGCTCTCGTTAGTGGTAGGCCGTCACAGTCATATAGATCTGACTTTGTCATGTCCACATGTGGGTGGTTAGGTGGACAGTGGGTACGATGGCATTTTTGCCATTTTGAGTGAGGACACTAATGACACTTTTAAATGTTTCCTCTGGATTCAACTTCCCTGTCTAGGAACCGCTTGTCTAGGGAAGTTGAATCCAGAGCGGGTACACAGTACGTCAATAAACTGTGCACATCCCACTGCACTAATGGCGTATATTGGATGCATGTCTAACACCAGCATAGTTGCTATGGCCTCAGTAATCTGCTTTGCGACTGGGTGACTGCTGTCATACTTCAACTTCCTTGTTCCTTGTAAAACTAAATAGATGTCTTTTTCAACTCACAAACCATGTCACTACATACTTGCCTACCCTCCTGCATTCTGCAGGAGACTCCCTGAAATAGAAGCAATCTCCCTCTCTCCCTCATTGGTCTACCAATCTCCCTCATTTCACCTTTCCCACATTACACTGTTACATTTTTGGGGTAAAAAACGGAAATAGAGACAGATATTTACATTGAATTATCAGCACCATTTCCCAGTAGCTCTTACTAACTGCTTTGGGGCTCATCTACTTTTGGATCTAAGTCATTTTAAAAGATTCCTCTCAAATGTAGCAGTACACACCCACGCTTCTAGGTGCCACATTCACAATCTCTTTTCACAGTCTCTCCTTATATGGAACTAGACATGCCCTTTGGGTGGTGTCTGACACGCCCCCTCAATGGGGCACTGTGCAAAATTCTCGTGCCAACTATAATCTCCCTGAAATTAGTTTTCAAAAGTAGGCAAGTATGTGTCACTATGAGTCAATCATGCCTATGACATTGCCTACAGGACTACTTCCATTCCAGATTGAGGAGGCCATTTGACGATGATGGTGTTGGTGGTGTGGATTGCCGGCACTTGGATACAACAGAAAAAAGGGAGCTAGGTGTCGCTTGACTGATTATGCCGTAAGCCAAAGTTTAATTAGACAATCGGCATGATGTTATAAATCCGCAGTCCCCCTCCGCCGGGCTTCGCATTGTTAATGATCGCATATGCATATGTTAATGATGATATGCAATCATTAACACAAGGGACAGCTCTTGCGATAAGAGCTGTCCCTTGCAATGCGACCACGGCGCTGGACTTCCAGGTCTGAGACCTGGGAGTCCATCTTTGCATGCGCAGAGTGCCTGAGCCGGTCGAAGGGCATGCTGGGAGGGATCCGTTTTGGATCCCTCACACAGCGCTGCGGTAAGAAGCCCATAGGCTTCTGCAGGTAATCACTAGCTTTTGGTGGTGATTATCTCCACAGCGCTGACACTGCGGAGGGGGGTTAGATAATACAGAAATGCGGTATAAACCCTACTCTACACTGCAGTAACCCCATGTTGTGCCATTTCTTCTAGGGTTAACCTATTCAACCCAGAGTAATCCTATGTAGTGTGCCCAAGATAGCTGCATCACCTGGTACCTTGTTAGTGAGGAATACACAACTGGTGGATATTAAAAAGGCCTGCACCAACCTACCTATTGCTGTACTACCCAATACGACAGACTTAGCAGCACCCCAGGACTTATACAGCAGACAGAGCAACTCTTTTTTTTGTGGGTGCCCAAACAAAGCATTTATTTTAGCCACACTTATGGCAGACTCTGGTTGAAATGGTTGTTAAACTGTGCATTTCCTGAAACAGAAAATAAGTGCTATTATTCCAGCATGAACCTTGCTGTTTCAGCATGTTTCACATCACCTCGGTCTCCCCTTGGACTGTGAAAGGTAACGGTAAAGTTGCGAGTTGGTGACAGAACACAAGCGCTCAGTGGATATAAGAAATTTTAATGTTAAAAGTAGAGATGAGCGGGTCCTGATTCCCGAGATCCGACAGATCCGAATATCGGGGATCCGGGCCAGATCCGAGCCGGCTCGGGAGTTCCCGCCTGAATTCCGGACCAATAACGAGGCCGAACGTCATCATCGCGCTGTCGGATTCTCGCGGGAGCGGGATCTTATAAAAGACGCACGCGCGCCCCGCCATCTTCACTCCAATCTTGGAGAGGGAAGAGGGTGGTTGGGAAGCTCCGTGTGCTCCGTGCTGTGCTCTGTGCCATGTGCTCCGTGACCTGACCTGTGCCCTCACTGCCCTGTGCTCCGTGCCATGTGCTCCGTGCTGTGCTCCGTGACCTGCCCTCACTGCCCTGTGCTGTGCTCCGTGCCATGTGCTCCGTGCTGTGCTCCGTGACCTGCCCTCACTGCCCTGTGTTGTAGATTTGAGAGTCAGTGACTGTTTATAGGCCTGAGCCCTACAGTGTGATTTAACTAACTAGGTGCTGCAGTGCTCACACGCAGGGGCTGCAGTGTCCACTGTCCAGGGGCTGTCCTGTGGCCCGTGCCCTGTTGTGATTTATTTAGCCCTAAGCCCTGTGTTGTGATTTATTTAGCCCTGAACCCTGTGTTTTTTGTGATTTAACTAACTAACTCAGTGCTGCAGTGCTCACACGCAGGGGCTTCAGTGCTGCTAAGTAGTACACTGTGTACAGGGGCTGCAGTAATACAAGGGGCTGTGTCCAGTGTGACGGCCTATATCTTATCCATTGTCCAGTGTCACGAGTCACTCACGACATATATCTTGTGTCCTGTCCTGTGTGACGACTGACGACATATCCTGTGTCCAGTGTGACGACATATATCCTGTGTCCAGTGTGACGACATCTATCCATCGTCCAGTGTGACGACAATATATCCAGTGTCCAGTGTCACAAGTCACAACATATATCCTGTGTCCAGTGTGACATGTAATGTGTGCCGGCATATATCCTGTGTCCAGCGTGACATATATCCAGTGTCCAGTGTGACGACATATATCCTGTGTCCAGTGTGACGACATATATCCTGTGTCCAGTGTGACGACATATACAGTATCCTGTGTCCAGTGTGACGACATATATCCTGTGTCCAGTGTGACGACATATATCCAGTGTCCAGTGTGACATATATCCATTGTCCAGTGTGACTACATATATCCAGTGTCCAGTGTGACAGGGGCTGTGTCCAGTGTACAGGGGCTGTGTCCAGTGTACAGGGGCTGTGTCCAGGGGTTGTGTCCAGTGTACAGGGGTTGTGTCCAGTATACAGGAGCTGTGTACAGGAGCTGTGTCCTGTGTCCAGGGGCAGTGTCCAGTGTGACGGCTGTGTCCAGTGTACAGGAGCTGTGTCCCGGGTGGTGTCCAGAGGCTGTGTCCATTGTCCAGGGGCCGTGTCCAGGGGCTGTGTCCAGGGTAACGGGCTGTGTCCATTGTCCAGGGGCTGTGTCCAGGGTAACAGGCTGTGTCCATTGTCCAGGGGCTGTGTCCAGGGTGACGGGCTGTGTCCAGTGTCCAGGGGCAGTGTCCAGTGTGAAGGCTATGTCCAGTGTACAGGAGCTGTGTCCAGAGGCTGTGTCCAGTGTGACTGCTGTGTCCATTGTCCAGGGGCTGTGTCCAGTGTGATGGCTGTGTCCAGTGTACAAGAGCTGTGTCCAGAGGCTGTGTCCATTGTCCAGGGGCTGTGTCCAGGGTGACGGGCTGTGTCCAGTGTACAAGAGCTGTATCCAGAGGCTGTGTCCATTGTCCAGGGGCTGTGTCCAGGGTGACGGGCTGTGTCCAGTGTCCAGGGGCAGTGTCCAGGGGCAGTGTCCAGTGTCCAAGGGGCCGTGTCCAGTGTGACAGGCTGTGTCCAGTGTAAAGTAAGAAAAATAAATAAAAGTAATAAATAAAATAAAAACACATTTTTGGAGGATGATGGAGGAGGAAATAGTGGGAGATCAGCAACCTGATAGAAGTGCTGAAGCTGCTACCACCAGTCATGACAAGGCCGATACCTCTTTGTATTTGCTCTTTGGAGCATTTCTCTTTTTTTGGGATAGTTTATTAAACTGCCACCATGTCTGCCCCTGCAGTGCCACTCTGCCAGGTTGGAAGTGTAAGGTCCACATGTATGTGATGCCGACTGCTGTCGCTTAGCTTAGTCATCCAGCTACCTCGGTATACCCTTTTGGCCCAACTACAGTAAATGAAAACAACTTTTGTAAGCTGTTAAGTGATCAAAATTGACTAGAAATAAGTGGAAACTAATGTTATTGAGGTTAATAATACTTTAGGGGCAAAAACAGGCCCAAATTCTGTTATTTTAGCCATTTTTAGCATTTTTTCATAAAAATCCAGATCCAAAACCAAAACCAAAACCCACAAGGGTGGTTTTGCCAAAACCAATCCAGATCCAAAACACGAAGGGAGATCCAGATCCAAAACCAAAACCAAAACCCGAAAAAGTGGCTGCCGCACATCTCTAGTTAAAAGACAAAAACAGCAATCAATAAAAGAGAACTTCTTAGATGTACAGTAGAGAGGCAGTCTTACCTAGAAGGTGTTTTAAGGCCTGGGTGGATGTTATGATACAGAGTGCAGTCCGGTAAGGCACCCTGCAAGGCTCCAAAAAGTTTCTCCTGGGCAGTGCCTCCTCCGGCCCTGAGTCACTGTAGAAAAGCCAATGCGTTTCGAGCCTCCTATGGCTCTTCCTCCTGTTTATATAGGGCAATTCCATCTTGCACCTCTTTTTTAGGTGGGGTCCAAACGAACCAATCTTTTTAGCGCCAGTTGTGGCACAGCCTGTCGCTCAAATGGTTTGTTAAACACTGCATGTCCTGTTTATGTAGGACAATTTCATCTTGCACCTCTTTTTTTGGTGGGGGTCTAAACGAACCAATTATTTCATCCACAGTTGTGGCAGACCCTTTCACTAAAATGATTGGTTTGTTAAACTGTGCATGTCCCTTTAATACAACATAAGGGACAGTGGGAGGGCCCAAGGACAATTTCATCTTGCACCTATTTTCTTTGCATATTATGCTCTTTGGAGCATTTTTGGCAGAGTTTTTAAAACTGCCATCCTGTCTGCTGCTGCAGTGCCATTCTCAGATGGGCCAGGTGTTTGTGCCACCCACTTTTATCACTTAGCATATTCATCCAGCTACAGTACCTTGGTGCAACCTTTAGGCATAAAAACAATATTGTGAGGTGTGAGGTGTTCAGAATAGACTGGAAATAAGTGGAAATGAATGTTATTGAGGTTAATAATAGTGTAGGAGCAAAAAAATTGATGGGATTTTAGCAGTTTTTATGTTTGTTTGTTTTTTCAAAAAATCCAGATCCAAAACACAAAACAGAGAAAGGTGGTGTTTAAAAACATCCAGATCCAAAATGCAGCCAGAGATCCAGACCCAAAACCCAAAACAAGTGGCCGATGCACATCCCTAATTTAAATAATACCTGATTTAAGGCAGTTTTAAAAGTGAATCAGAACTGACTATTACTGTAGTAGATTTACCCACTAAACTTTGATTTGGACATTGTAGAAAACTTTTGTTGGCAAACCTGCACTGGTCATTGTCCTCCCAAACTTTCTCCCAAGCTTCCCATGCTTTGGTACTCAAGCAGTAAAAATAAGGTTGCAGAGGGGTGCTACTGTATGTTGCGCATTCTGTAATCATGTGCACCAGTCCCTGATAGCACCACATCCTTCAGCCCAAGGGAGTCTACAAATACATAATAAAAAAAACAAAACAGTATTTTCTTTATCTGTACCGCAACCCCCTTTCTTGCTGCAGTAAATACTGATTTTTCACGGGTCCACGATGAGGGGCGGAGCTGAAATGACGCAAATCGCATCATTTCACGTTATTTTAGCCCCAATGCTCAATTCTCCCCAATTGCCTAGTTTGACTGCCACGGGGATGGAGCATGGTGACATACGCCTCATCCCGCCCCCCCTGACATGCTACTATCTGGTCTCCTCTCTGGACTTCTCCTGGAGAAAAGAAAAATAAAGTAGGCAAGTATATTTTATGGCCCATTGATTTTTTGTCTTCATATTAACATTTTTCCTTAGACAGTATGGACAATATTATTTGAATAAAAGTAGGGCTGTTACCCATAAAATCTGACCCTAGAATAATCAAACTGAAAGTAAATTGCATCCGGATTGCATTCGAGCGATCACATGTGGTTAAAAACCACATGTGACTGCTCCTACAATTCGATAGATATTATGTGCAGCACATAATATCTGTCTACGCGACATTCGACGGCGTGCCCGCACATCGCGTCGAAAAGTCCCTTAAAAATGCATACAATCATTCGATTTATCAGCTAGAATTGGTCAAAATCGAATGATTGTATACAATATCTCACAAGTGTATGGGCAGCATTAGATTTGCACTATATAGTCATTGCTACTCTGTCTATCTGGGATTCGATTTATGCTGTCACTGGAGTGCACATCGGGATTGCAATGTAAAAATCTGCACTATTTAGTCAAAATCTCATGCTGGATTGTACCGTGTGTACACAGCATAAGGGCTGGAAATCCAGATGCAGAATGTTGCCCTGGATATGTGGGAGGAGTCGAGCAGTGCCTGTGCATAGGGGAAAAACAGAGTGAAGAGGGTCCTGTGAGAAGTGTGCTGGAAGTGACCAGAGTACAGGAGTGGAAGCCGAGCAGAGTTACCAGGTCCACAGCATCAGCGGGAGTGCCGACCAGCCAGCTAATAGAGGAAGAGAATGGAATAGTCCCAGACCTGTGGGACTGTGGTGGCACTGACAACTGGATGCGCATCCAGACCGAGTGGGAGCAATCGGAGCAGCCCTGTGACAGTGGTGGTTCTGGCAACTGCTGGGAAGAGCGGTGTCAGCCCGAGTGACAAGCTGCAGAAGCTGATACAAAGGGGACCGAGCGGTAGCGGCCGGAGCAGCCCTGCGACCAACCGGACAGCAGTGGTCCAGGCAATTGCTAGGAAGATCACCGCCCGTCCGTGGACCTGGGCAAGTCCACAAGCCACCTGTTTACAACTGTCCCAGCTGCACAGACCCAATAAGCCTGGGATTAGACCTTCCTGTAGTATCCCGTGGCTTTCTCATAGTCATATTTATTGCAGAGCATCCTGTTTGCCAGGAGACATTTACTCTCTCATAGCTGCCATAGCGGAGTAAAGTTGGAACTTTAAGCACTTGGAAAATGTTCTACTTGGTACAGTTTATAAATATATAGTAGTAAACTGCTCTCTTAAGGCTACAGCCATAATAGCCCATTCCTATACAGTTATAATAAGGAAGGCTATATTCACCGTGCAATCATAACTACAAAAGTAATACTCCAGTCTCACTGACGTAATCTCTAGTAATACATACTTGCCTACTTTGTTTTTCTCAAGGAGAACAGATAGTAGCATGTCAGGGGGTGGAACGAGGTGGATGTCACCAAGTCCCGACCCCATAGCAGTCAAAGGGAGGCAATTTGCGGGTCTGAGGATTGTGGAGGGGCTAAAATGCAGCGATTTGCATATTTTAGCTCGTCTCTCAGCCGAGAACCCCCAAAATTGGTATTAAGTGCAGGATTTGCAGTACTGGGGGCAGGTCTTGATGACGTTTACATCAGGCCCCTACAGACTTCCTACATAGGAACATACACTCATACCTCCCAACTTCCCCCCTGCAGAGATCAGGACTCCCGCGCGGCAAAGCCGCGCACGCTCCTGAAAAGGGGTCGTGGCCTTTGAAAATGGGGTAGCCTTGCAGGATGACGCGTCCTCAGGCTGCGCCCCCATTTTCCACTGCTCTGCGGCGCTGAATAGACGCACAGCGTCTATTCTTGTCAGGCTGGGGGGACTCCCAACTGCCCCCCCCCCCCAACCGGGACAATGGCAGCCCTGAGCGGAATGCGGGAACGTTCCCCGAAAACCGGGACATTCCCGCAGTAAGCAGGAAAGTTGGGAGGTATGTACACCCAGTGAACATTTTGATATGGGACAATTACAAATAGAGTTTATCCTGGTCTACGAGTACGAGTTTAGCTGTGTCAACATACAAGCTGACAAACCAAGCTTTTTACATTGATATACTGCCCTCTATTGTGTTTATTTGGAATTGCCACATTTTACATGCACAATAGATATATATATATATTTATTTATTTATTTATTTACAGTTTCTTATATAGCGCAGCAGATTCCGTTGCGCTTTACAATATATATTGTGGGGTTTTAGCATCAAACGGGTAGGCACAGGTGAGGATTTGGCACAGACTTAGACAGTGACATCACGGCTTGGGTCCAAAACAGGGCTTGCCTGAGTTTTATTGCAGCACTCAGAGCCAGAAACTAACAACAGCCTTTACACTTCAGGCAAAACAGAAAACAAAAACCTGCTCGTCTGAGCTCTAACTAAACAGAATAAACGTCCCTCTCTATACCAGGGCCACACTATGTGACACTGGACACACACAGCAGATATAGACCAAGTAATGCAGTACTTACAGCCTTGTCTCTCTCTAGCAGCAGCTTACTGCCTCCAACACCCAGGGAGAGAGAGAGAGATCTAAGGAGAGGGCTGACTCCTTTTTAAAGAATCAGGTGTTCTCCTGATTACCAGCCCAGGACAGAACACCCTTTGTAAGCCGGAGCTTACCACACAGATTGAAATAGCCTGCAGTCTATATGCCATAAGACAGGATTCTAGGGGAAAAGTACCTGCCGTCTATGACTTTCCCTGCCACTGTCTTACATACCCTCCCCCTCTGTTCGAACCTGTGGGGTCGGACACTGTCTGCCAACTGGCAGTATGTTCGGGATAGGGCATCGGCATTACCCTGAAGCCTTCCTGCTCTGTGTTCCACTGTAAATTTGAAATTTTGCAAATTGAGAAACCATCTCATGACCCTTGCATTTCTCTCTTTGGCTTGGTACATCCATGTAAGTGGGGAGTGATTAATCTAAAGGAGCGTCCTAAGAGATAGTACTTTAGGGATTCAAGGGCCCACTTGATTGCTAAGCACTCCCGCTCGACTATACTGTAGTTTCTCTCCGTAGGTGTGAGCTTCCTGCTCAAATATGTTACCGGGTGTTCCTCTCCACCAACTTCTTGGGAGAGGACAGCACCTAGTCCCACATCAGAAGCATCAGTCTGTACGACAAACTCTTTTTTAAAATCTGGAGTGATCAGGACTGGTTGATTACAAAGGGCCACTTTTAATTCTTGGAATGCCCTTTCAGCCTCTGGGTTCCAGCTGACCATAACTGCCCTACCTCCTTTGGTAAGATCGGTTAGGGGTGCTGCCATGGTTGCAAACTGGGGAATGAACCTACGGTAATACCCCAGAATTCCCAAAAAAACCCTGACTTGTTTTTTTGTCGAAGGACGAGGCCAGTCTTGGATAGCCTCCACTTATTTATTTGTGGCTTTATTATACCTCTCCCGATAACATACCCCAGGTAACGTTTTTGGACCTCCCCAGATATGGCCTGTCTACGCGCTTCTGGTACTCTATAGGGTTTTAAGCGTACCCGAACTCCAGGTTCGGTGACAATGTCATGTTTTATGGCTGTGGTGCGCCCTGGAAGTTCTGAGAACACATCATAATTCCTTTGTACTAACTCTTTAGTTTCCTGCTTCTGGGATTTGGACAGTGTCTCTGACACCCGCACCTCTGGGCTATCACTAGAGGGGGCACTTACAGCTGTCAGAGTCTCTCTGTCTTTCCAGGGTTTAATTAAGTTCACATGGTACAACTGTTCTGGCTTCCGTTTACCTGGTTGATACACTTTATAATTTACACTTCCCACTTTTTTATCTACCCGATACCGTAGATCCTGGTTAATAGCCATATTTGGGAACTCTTTGTCAGCATTGGGGTATTGGGGCTCACCATTTATGACTTTAGGATTTTCCCTTGCTCTTAATAAGGTGGGATCTCTAAGTTGAGCAGTCCCAAAATTATCACGTGACATCTCTAGCTCAGGCATGTCACATGCTTCTTCCTGCTCCTCAGCTTCACCTGCAAGAACAGCTAGGGGAAAACGGTCAGATTCAATAGTGGTCACCCCTACCGTTTGAACCTCAGTATCCTGATCAAAAGGCTCAGGACTAATCACAGGGCACACATTCTCATTATTAACAGCATTTCTAGTGCAGTGTACATTCTGTTTCCACAAGTCCCAGAACAATGGGAAGTCTCTTCCCAGGATCACACTATGCATCAGGGTCTTTACCACGCCCACTTCATGGGACACAGTTCCACAAGTACTCTTTAGCTGGACTAAAGCTGTGGGATACTCCTTGGTGTCCCCATGTATGCACAAGACCCCTATGTAACGTCCTGTGAGTGTCCCAGGGTCTACCAAGCTGGCATGGATGAGAGTAACTAAACTCCCAGAGTCCAGTAGAGCCCTCCCGGGATAACCATCCACCTTTACATGACATATTTGCTGTCCAGTTTCTGACACAGTCTCAGCAGAGAAAACAGAACGTGCATATAAAGAGCTTCGCCAGGCTGTATCACACTCCATTGGCTCAGAAGTAAAGGGGCAATTGGCAGCAATATGCCCAGGTTCATGACAACGCCAACACTGTATGCGGCCCCAGTCTTTTTGCGACCCAGGTTTGGACCCTACTGTCCCTTGGGAACGCCTCTCCACTGTTTGTTCCCCATCTAGGCCACCTCCCTTTACAACATTATTCACCCCTCTAGTAAACGGAACAGTCTTACCAGATGATCCGGCCGCTTTGCTGTTCTTGAGGGTGGAATGTCCAGGAGGCACTTCTTGGAGTAGATTTTCAGTAGCTCTGTACCTCTCAACCAAGTTGACAAGCCCCTCGGCATCATTAGGGTCGCCCTGACCGACCCAGCGCTGAACCTTTGGAGGTAAGGAACAACGATACTTGTCCAGCACGACTCTCTCCACGATCTGCGCTGGTGTAGACTCCTCTGGCTGTAGCCATTTCTTTACCAGGTCATACATTTGGGACCGCGCAGGTAACTGTTCAGAAAAAGTCCAGTTATGCACCTTCCGGGCACGCACACTCATGTTTACGCCTAAGCGAGCAAGGATCTCTCCCTTGAGTTTCGCGTAGTCGTTAGCATCCTGCTCACTCAGATCAAAATACGCCTTTTGTGGTTCTCCAGTTAGAAAAGGTGCTACCACACCTGCCCATTGATCCACGGGTAACTGTTCACGCTCTGCTACACGTTCAAACACCGCAAGAAAGGCCTCTACATCATCCGTGAGAGTCATCTTTTGCAGAGATTTCTGTACTGCAGCCCGTGTGGTTGGAAGCAAGGGTTGGGGTGTTTGCACACTCTGCGCCACACTCTTAGCCACATTCTGTATTTGCTCTTGTAATTGCAGATTAATTTGCTGCTGTTCCTTTAAGGCTAGTCTGTTGGATTCAAGTAGCAAAACATTGGTTTCAGCCTGGGCACGCATGGCCTCCTCATGCACCTTTTGCTGATGTGCGTTGGCCTGCACCAAGTGTTTTAAAAGGTCCTCCATTTTAACAGTCTCCTGTTGCAGTGTTACAGCAGCCTTTAGCCAGGACATGCAAGTATCAGTGCACTCCAGACACTCACTTGTGGCTGGTTGCCTTTAGCAACAACTTCCAGCTTGCTGTAGCAAAAGTCCTATAGTTCGATGTATGTCTCTTTAAGTGAGATGCTTGCTCGCATTCTCCACCATATGTGGGGTTTTAGCATCAAACGGGTAGGCACAGGTGAGGATTTGGCACAGACTTAGACAGTGACATCACGGCTTGGGTCCAAAACAGGGCTTGCCTGAGTTTTATTGCAGCACTCAGAGCCAGAAACTAACAACAGCCTTTACACTTCAGGCAAAACAGAAAACAAAAACCTGCTCGTCTGAGCTCTAACTAAACAGAATAAACGTCCCTCTCTATACCAGGGCCACACTATGTGACACTGGACACACACAGCAGATATAGACCAAGTAATGCAGTACTTACAGCCTTGTCTCTCTCTAGCAGCAGCTTACTGCCTCCAACACCCAGGGAGAGAGAGAGAGATCTAAGGAGAGGGCTGACTCCTTTTTAAAGAATCAGGTGTTCTCCTGATTACCAGCCCAGGACAGAACACCCTTTGTAAGCCGGAGCTTACCACACAGATTGAAATAGCCTGCAGTCTATATGCCATAAGACAGGATTCTAGGGGAAAAGTACCTGCCGTCTATGACTTTCCCTGCCACTGTCTTACAATATATATATATATTTTTTATTTTTTTTTAATGATGGTGAACCTCTCTTGAATCTGGGTTTTCAATTATGGGAAATCTCTGTGGGTCTGTTATTGTTATTATTAAATAGCTATTGTGCAAGGTATTTAACTTGTCAATTTATAATTGTGCATTTTGATTTGGTTTTTCTATCATGGGGCCTGACGCCAGGTAGAGCCCCGTTATACATTACTCCAGGAAGATTCCCCGTTATACATTACGCAAGGTACAGCCACCGTAATACCAGGTAGCACCCCCTTTGCACATTACGTCAGGCAGTGCCCCCATTGCACGATACACCAGGCAGCAGCCCCATTGCACATAATGGCAGGCAAAGCCCCCATTACACATGATGACAAGCAGAGCCCCCATTACTCATGATGCCAGGCAGAGCCCCCGCCACACATGACAGAAGGTAGAACTGCATACCTCCCAA
Source organism: Crinia signifera (assembly GCF_055691185.1). NCBI lineage: Eukaryota > Metazoa > Chordata > Amphibia > Anura > Myobatrachidae > Crinia > Crinia signifera. Next base: position 315,913,635 of record NC_139218.1, on the reverse strand, counting down.
CATTTGTAGACAAATCGGGACGGGGTGTGCGCCTTCGGCGTGCGCCAAATTTTTGGGGAAGTGGCCTATACTCGCCTCCTTTTTTTGCCACGGTGGCAGCATGCCCAGCAGCTCTGTGAGCTGCTGGCCAGCCCCCAGCCCCTCTGCCTGCAAGTATAGGCGCTGTGCACATGCGCACAATGTCTATTCAGTGTATTCACGAACGACAGGGGGGACTCCCAACTGCCCCTCCCCCCCGCTGCAGGACACTGCAGGTGGCGGGAGGGATGCAGGAATGTCCCAAAATATCTGGACGTTCCCGTGATAAGCAGGACAGTTGGGAGGTATGGAACTGCAGTTATACATGACAATAGGCAGGTAGAGCCCCCGTTAAGCCAGGTAGTAAAGGAAGGGGAGGGAGAGAGAGAGGGGGAGAGAGAGAGGGGGAGAGAGATTCCTATCTGACTCCAGTTGCTTTGGAAGACTGATGGGCTGGGCACTTCCCAGTATTAGCCCCTCCCCACCCCTAAATACCCCAGGACTCGAGTCCATGGAGTAGACTCTCCCCCCGAATGCTGTGTCCTCCATGCAGCTGCAGCCATGCAGCCTTGGAGGACGGGGTGAGGAGAGTATAATATAGGGCAGGTGGGGTTAAAGAAGAGCTGCGGGACAGCAGGGCAGCCAGTGACTGGGTGCAGGGGGAGCCACCGGGCCCCAGATCAGCTTGGCCCATAGCAGCTGCACCCCCAGTAGGTACACCACTGGGGCCTGATTTATTTAAAACTATAACTGCTCTCATTAGCAAGCAGGGGGCCACCAACCACAGGGCTAGGTCGTCCCCCTGGTTGAGATCCTCCCCATGATGCCATTGCAAAATTTTACAATCGCATTGCTAATATGCTAACACGCATTGTTTATGGAGTAGTTAGCATTAGGGTGTCATCCCCTGGAAGGGTGACACCTGTGTTCTGTCCACAACCCCATTTTGATGCTTATGACCAGGGGTGTAGAGAGTTGCGGTGGGCCCTTATTTTATTCAGGTGAAGGGCTTAAATGTGGGAGGCATGGCCATACTGTTGCTGTCAGTTTTGTGGAGTCTGAGCACTAGAGCGCGCATACTCTACCGCTCAGATTATCGGGCCATTTTTCCTGTGATTTTGGCAGCACTCCTGTCGCCACCACTGGAATCCAGAGGGTAAGTATAAAAAAAATGGGTGCAGCATGTGCACTGCGCACACTGCACCCATTATAACTACTCCACTGCGTCTGGATGTATGTATGGTGGGACCGCAACAGCAGAGATATGTGCTGCAACCCCCCATTTGAATTCACAAAAACAGCATGCACAGGTAAATGCATTCCTAGGATAAGTGGAAACCAGCCTGCTAAAAAGACCAAAAGGGGTGTGTGGTCTTGTGCAGAGGGAGTCTGGCCTCATGGACTGACCCAATTTTTATCACTCTCCGAGAAGCATTCTCCAAGATGCTGGACTGCTCCCGGAGACTCGTCTGGCTGAACTTTTGGCACCTACACCTTGATAGAAGCCAAGTGCTGCACATGATATCACAGTGCAGCACCTGGCTCCTGTCACTGAGGAAGAGCTGGCATTTTGGTGTGACCTGTACCTTCTGCACCCTCCTAGTGACTCCTCTGCCCTAGGTTTCTATGAAGGGAGGCTACTATAATGCAGACTTTAACAAGCTCTGGAATGTGAAGCATTGCATTTTGCCTCTAGTGCCTCTGGTAGCCATTGCAGCCTATGGGCTAATACACTTCACAAACTTTATCAGGAGGGGGATCCATAGACTGACTTTGTATTCATAGTAACATGGCCCGTCCCCACACCTGGAAGTAAAAAGATTACCAACCACTTTACATTCCTATCAGAGCCCTTTACCCTTAATGCGGTTGTTCGTATACTGGGTGCCCTGGTGCTCTAGGGTGCTGCAGAGCACATGAATGGGTGGCATGGGTCAAAGATCTAGGGCCAAATAAAATTTTTGATGGTCAATGTGATTTTAGTCATTGGCACTGGTTTTGTCTATCATAAAATGTGATAAACAGAAGTGCCTCCCTATCCACCGCCACATAACTGAATCTATCAATGACTTACTAATAAGCACAACTTACTTAGGGCCTAATTCAGACCTGTTTGCTGTCAGCCTATTGCACAGGTCAGCATTGCCCTGCCGAACGCCTGCCCCCACCAGTGCTGCCCGCATCCCCTCGCTAGTATGCGAGGGGATGTGTGCGAGAACACATCCTTTTGCATGCGGCTGAAGGGGACAGAAATCATTTGATGGTTGGCAAACATCGAATGATTTCTCTCCCCTTTGGTAATAAAAGTCAGTCAGGACTGACTTTTATTTCCGTCGGAGATCGGAGAAAAGGGAGCCTGGACATGTGACGTCATGTGACGAATGCCTACGTTCCCAGGGGAATGAACATCGTTTTCATGGGGACAACCAGAAAACGCTTGGTGTTCCCCTGATGCCGCACCCTGCCAGCCCCCTCCCTCCCCGATTAACCAAAGTTAATCAAGAGCGCCTAATTAAGTGCTGTTCCCTTAAATAGGAGCTGCTGCTTTAAGGGGGTGGTCAACTCCCCAAGTAAAATCAACAAAAGTAGAGAAAAAGGGGAAAAAGCAGCGCTAAAAAATCCTCACAGAAATACATACATCAATGAAAAACATTTCATATTTAATAACACATTAAAAGTACATAAAAAAATCGGTATTGTTGTCCAAAGTCCAGAGGCAAACTGTTAGCTCCGTTTAGAAACTCATGGTTGCTGCTTGGTTCAACCCGTTTCTGGATGTAGATGGAACTTTTGTCAGCCCGGGGTACCTTTTCGTCTAGCAGTCCAATATCCAGGAAAAGCCACGTTGTAGGTCCTCAAAGAGATGGTTAGGACAGGATCAGAAGATTTAGCAGGTGGGCTACGATCTCCAAGTGAAGGTGAATTGTTCCTCAGGTCTTGGGTCCACGAATAACCAACGCGTTTCGCTATGTTTACTCACAGCTTTATCAAGGTGTCTTTTTCCCCTTTTTCTCCCCTCCCTCCTCGACCCGTGCAAACGCCTTGGACAGTGTGATACCTGCCGATGTTGTTTGCATGGGGCTCTGCACATGCGCAAATATGCACATATGCAAACCCCCTACCGATCGGGCCTGAATTAGGCCCTTAATGTGATAAATTATTTCTGGAGGGGGACCCCTTCCCCAGGATCCCTGCCCAGGCTGACCAGTCAGAGGGTAAATGCTTTGGCCGGGGGGTCTTGCATACCTCCCAACCGTCCCGTTTTTTTTGGACGGTCCCATGACCCTCCCACATCAGGGGGTGGGGGGCAGTTGGGAGTCCCCCCAGCCTGCGTATAGCGTCTATTCAGCAATTCAGATGACAAAAGGGCCGTGCCCCAGTGGTGGCATCATTTGCATATGACACACCCATATTTGCATTTGTCCTCCGTATTTTGGGAACCAGGACCGGCACTTGAGCTTGGTCCTGAATTTAAAAAAATACAGGTGACCCCTATTTGATTTGTTCCCTGATTTTTTAAAACCATGACCAGCTCTTTGAGCCTGGGGCTGGTTATGGCTGTGGGGGGGAATCCATGCCGGGTTTTTAAAATTATTTATTTTTTCATATTTTTTGTTATACTGCAGCCTGCACAGATAAGTCTGACTTATCCGTACAGGCTGCCGGCTGGTATTTGTATTTAGCTGCTGTATATTCGGCCGCTTAATAGGAATACGGCAGAATACGACTGGCTACGCCATCAACAAAATAAGAATCTGTAAATATGGCAGATTAGTATTCTTAGTAAATTTCCTCCTCAGTGTGCAAAGTGGATGACTCACATCTTTAATTTTACAAAAAAACAACAACTAGAAAACAGTTTTCCTATAGAGAGGTGAAAAATAACTAATTACAGAGAATGGGAGGAGAATCAGCTGTTCTGGGCAAGGAAATATACATTTAGTATTTACATGCATGTTAGCTGTTATAATAGGTTGTGTACTGGTGCAGTCCCCCAGTGTTGTCATCAGGTGCCGGACGGGGTCCCGACAGACGGGATCCCGACAGTCATTAACCCGACGTCGGGATCCCGACTGTTAAAACCGCAAGGGGCTTTGTTGCGCTGGCCACGCTGTCTGAGACCAGGCAGTCGGGATCCCGACTTCGGGATAATGACTGTCGGGATCCCGACTGTCGGTGATTCATACCACACCCTTGTCATCCAGTTATCCCTGATGATGATTCAGAATACATTATGTATAAACACTAAAAGAGCTGCTTTATATTACAGTGCCACTAGGTGGCAACATAGAAACATAGAAAGTTGACTTACAGAACTCTGACATGGTAACTGAAGAACCAGCTTTCTCGCAGGAAATACAGATGTAAAGTATGGATGGCCATCGCTGCCATTGCCATTGATGGTTGCCATCGATGGCAATTCTGCAACAGGCCATCGATAGTGCTAAACTATGCAATGGATGACCATCGATATTTTTACATATCGATGGTCATCCATTGTTTGATTGTTTGGCCTGTGGGCCAATGAAAGCACGGGGGCGGGGCTTCACGGGTGTCAGGGGCGGAGCTATGCTCCGTGTCCCGGTGCTTTGAAAAAAAAAAAACATTGTTTTGCTGTTCCATCTATGGAGGGAAGCCATCTGGTACTCCCCCATCGATGGCAAAAGTATTCAACATCGGCCATGAACCTAATGTAAAGGACTAATTAAAAATCACATGCAAACAATTATTTTCCACTAAAGACAATAAAATTAAAATTTAGGACAGTGTTTCTATACATGGTTAGTAAAGCATGTATAAATATGCATAATGCCACAATGGTTGGGTATACTTCCCAACTTTGAAAATCCCAAGAGTGAGACTTGTCACGTCAGGGCAGGGCAACCGCAGGAGGGATGGGGTAGAGGTGATAGGGTCAAGCACTACTACCCCCCATTTGTGTAATTGCACAGACCCCGGCTCCCTCCCCCAACTGAATTCATTTGTCATCCTCTGTATCTGTTTCTAAAAGAACATGACATTACCTAGCAGCAGAAATGAAAGCTTTGTTGTTGTATTGGGGGTGATTCAGGTTGGCTTGCAAAGTTCATTTCGTTTGCTAATGGACAAAATCATGTTGCACTGCAGGTGGGGCAGATGTAACATGTGCAGAGAGAGTTACATTTGGGTGTTATTTTGTTTCTGTGCAGGGAAAAAACTGGGTAAATACTGGCTGCTTTATTTTTACATTGCAATATAAATATCAGTCTCAAGTACCCCCCCCCCCCCCCCCCCCCACACACACACACACACACACACATCTAACTGCACGTACCTGCAGCGCACATGGTTTTGTCCATTAGCAAGCCAGGGGCGAAATGTAATAGGGAGCGATTTTATCTCACTTTACAAAATCGCACCGTATCGCACATTTTAGAATTGCATTTATTGCTGTGAATTCGCATATGTATTGAGATGCGAATTTGCGCAAAAAAGTGCCATTTAGTGCGATATTAGACTTGAAAATGTGCGCATTTTCATACATGCGATTTTGTGTAAAAAAAAGAAAAACCCGCATGGGGTCCCCCCTCCTGAGCATAACGAGCCCCGGGCTCAGAGAGACGGTCCTGGTTTCATAAAATCACGGATCAAAACAAATAGGGGTCCCCAGGATTTTACAAAACCAGCACCAGGCTCAAGGGCCGGTCCTGGTTCCCAAAATACAGGGGACAAAATGACTACGGGTCCCCCGTATTTCAAGAACCAGCACCGGACCAAACCAGCCAGCAGGGTTCTTGAAATACAGGGGGCCCCTAGTCATTTTACCCCCCATATTTTGGGAACCAGGACCAGCCTTGATCCTGGTGCTGGTTTTGTAAAATCAAGGGAACCCCAACTTGTTTGTCCCTGTGATTTTATGAAACCAGGACCGGCTCTTTCAGCCCAGGGCTGGTTATGCTCAGGAGGGGGAACCCCACGCAGTTTTTTTCCTGTGTTTTTTTTTATTTAACACTTTTTTTTTCTGTCAAATTCGACAGTCAGAACCTGGTCTAATTTTTTGGTAACGTTTACCAAAAATCGCACCCTATTACATGTGTGAGTGGGATACTTTGCAATGGGAAAACATCTGGATGCGAATTGAAGTGTGACTAAACATCGCCACTTCAAAATGTGCGATTCCGTGGCAAAAAGTGTGATGTTTTTTTCCCCCCAGTGAATCGCACCCTATTACATGTGCGATTTTTGGAAAACTTGCGATATCAGCCGCTTTTTACCAAAAATCGCACATGTCTAAAAAAATCGCTACCTATTACATTTCGCCCCAGATGTGTTTTGCGAGCCAACCTGAATCACCCCCATTGTTCTGAGGCCACAGTACACAAGGCAGGCTATGGGTATGCAGGTAGTCTGCGAAAATACTTGGACTGCAAGAGAAGTCAGTTATACCCCTTTCACACGGCCTATTTTCCCGGGTTGGCCCGGGAACGAACCGGGACTAGCGCTGGTGTGAAAGGGTCCCTGGATTTCAACCCTGCGTGAAAAGTACTTACACGACTTGTAAGTCGCTGGCTGCGGTGCTGAAAGGGAGCGCTGCATGTTCTCTGCCACTGGGGAAGCTGCTGGGTGACCCTGGGGACAGAGTGTGTCCCCCTTCCCATCCAGCAGGAAGAAGAGATAGCGGCGGCAGCAGAGGGTATCCGGCTGGTGTGCAGCTGAGGGCAGGAGGCAGTGCCCCTGTGTCCACACGCAGGAGGAGGAAATCTGCCTTTAGGTAATGAAGCGGGCGGGGTTTCTCTACCGCCTCACACCACAAACTGCAGGGACTAGGCTGGTGTGAAAGGGGTCAACCCAGGAAAGTCCCTGCATGATCCCGGGAATGTAATCCCGGGTAACTCCCTGCATTTTCTGATGTAAAAGGGGTATTATTTATCTGCGGTAACTCATTCCTAAACGGGGAAGAGAACCCCATTCTCAGCACAGAAGCTGGAAGAAGGGGTTATTATCACTGCTTCATAAATAGACAACCAGGCAAATTAAAACATAACCTCACTCATTTTAGATTGTGGAGCAGCTGACAACATAATTGTTATGTTGTTGCTTTTAGAAATGGCATAGAATATGTTTGTGAAATCCTAGGCACAAAAACATGTTTGCTTGGGTAATTGCACCAGTCAGTAATTTGATCAGTGAAGGGTTGTTATGATACTGTATGTGTATGTACAGTATGTATGTTTTTCTATGTGTATGTTTTTCCTTACATATGCAGCTATTTATGGCTGAAGTTTCTCAGTTTATTTTTGTATTGCCCCACTAATTACAATATACAGACTGCACAAAGGAAACACTCAAGCCACATGTTCCATCTACAAAATAAGGAGATCGTGTCTGCTACCCTTTCAAATGAATGAACCGCACCTCATAATTTTGTGGCTTTTGTATACTTAACATCACGCTGTCTATATTTAGGTATAGTAGACATATATAGTAAAAGCACTAGTCTCTGCTAGACATTTTTAGCGATATGTCATTATTAGAGACAGGATTATATGCAACAAAAAAATCTTGAAATATGCATGCAAATATGCATGAAAAATACTTAAAATATGCATGAAAAGTGTTAAAATATGCTACATTAAATAATAAAAAAAGTAATTTTTAACTTATTTATTTAAAAATCAGCATAAAATGAGTTGCAAATAAACCAGCATACTGCAGCGTCCAAAGCTCTTTTTGCATCAACTACACGGACCCTCATCTCCAGCGCCGATGGATCAAATGTCAGCATAGCGTGTGAAGGCGGCGCAGTGGAAGGCTTCCTCCCTGCGCCGCATACTCACTGTGACACAGCATTTTCTGCACGCCGCGTGATGTCACAACCCTTCTGCCCGCCTCCTCTGCTGCAGAAGTCTGTCTCTCGGTGTAAAGTCCCAGGCCAGGGGCAGGCAAAAGTTCAGGAGCTTCGTAATGGCATCCACCCTCACTGACTTTTATCAATATGGATTGGCAGCCTAGAGCAGTGTCAGACAGTGTCAGACATAGCGTACATCCAAGGTTCCCCACACTGCGCACATATTGCCCCAGCCTGCACACTCTACCTTTACCTGGCCAGCAGCAGCAGCAGGGCAAAGCAGTGCTGTAACTCACGGGTGGGAAGAGGGCGGGGCCTGAAATATGCACCATGACTAGATTTGAGGTAAAATATGCAATAACCAGTGAGAATGGGCAAAATATGCAAATACATATAATCCTGTCTCTAGTCATTATACAGTACCCATGATACATTCCCATCTCAGAGAAATAGGGCATCAGTTTATTATGGTGCCCACATGTACAGACATCTCTGGCCACAATCTCTGGCTATTTGCACAAAGACATTGCTGCCAAAATTGCACCCAGAAAAATATGCACCACAGGGGGCGGTTCTACATAATATTGTAGGGTCTTACTACAGTTATAGTGTGTGTATTAATACCCTATGGACCAATATAACTATAGCACAGGTTGGGGTGTGCAATATAGTGTTCCCCTTCCCTCTTCCCTTACAGGATGGTCGTGCTGCAACACCTCCTTCCCCCTTATCTTTCATGTACAGACAGGAGTATTGGACCAGAATTGTACCGTTCTTTGTAATCCAAACCATTTTTCTGCCCCCTCCTTCTTCTCGTCTGTCATAACTGCAGCTCAGTCTCAGCTCCAGAGCTGCCTAATAGCAATGGATGAGTTTCAGATGGCTGACAGACAATGGCTAGTCAGACAGTCAATAGGTCGACACCTATAGACATAGACATGCATTAGTTAGACATTGAGAAAAGTTAGACATGCATTAGTTAGACATTGAGAAAAGTTAGACATACATTAGTTAGACATTGACAAAAGTAAGACATGCATTAGTTAGGCATTGACAAAAGTTAGACATGCATTAGTTAGACATTGAGAAAAGTTAGACATGCATTAGTTAGACATTGAGAAAAGTTAGACATGTATTAGACATGGACAACAGTTAGAAATGCATTAGTTAGACATTGACAAAAGTGAGACATGCATTAGTTAGACATTGACAAAAGTTAGACATGCATTAGTTAGACATTGACAAAAGTTTGACATGCATTAGTTAGACATTGACAAAAGTTAGACATACATTAGTTAGACATAAACACGACATGTTTTTCACTTTTTTTGCTTTAGACCAACTTGGTTCATACTTTACCATCCAAGTGGGCATAGAGTCAAATTATAGTAGTGTCTCGAGCGTAGAGAAGCACTGTGCCTGAAGCATGGTGGCAAGGGGACACTACACTTATTTGGTGTCATGTTGACCTATGTTGACATAGCCACAAAAAAAATGAAAAAGTCATGTTGACATTGTGACTGTCAATCACGTTGCCGTCGACCTAACACTTGCATCTAACTTTCGTTACTGTCGATCTAGACGCTGTCGACTATCTTTAGGTGTCTAACTAGACGGGTTAGACTAAGCTTGGTGACCATAACATGGCCGATCTAGACACTGGCGATTCATTATACCATAACCCTTGCATCTGGCCCTTGGTTCTGCCGTTGGTCTGTACTTGTGAATAAAGTAGAACAGTAATAATAACAGTAGGAAGCATCCTTGATAATGGATCTTCCACAGACTGTCCACATGAGGGCAGTGTTTCCTGATATTAATATACTTTACATCTACATAACAGTTCATCACTGTTTTTGTTAAACAACTCAAACGTGGCAAATTGGAAAGTAGTGAAAGAAATCTTCGGGCCAGAAGGCTTTTAGTGGCATAAAAAACAAATACAACAACAACAACAACAGTATTAGTAAATTAGACTTGTGCATTATATGTACTCTGCTGCATACAGTTCATGCATATTTTGAATATTGAATATATTTTGTAAAAACAAGACTGCGATGATGAGTAGAATTTGTTCCTGGGTAGAGTTTCCAGCAACGCAGATAAAATAGGTGGCTTTATGTCATGTGCGGTGTTCCCCGCTGATAAGTGTTTTGGGTTTATGCACATACACCGCAGTACTAGATTTCATCATTGCTGAAATAGGAAATGCTTATGGGTGGGAACCTAGCTCAAGGCATTTCACAACATCCCAGAGGAAGGGAGGCAGGAAGGGCTGGAAGAGACACATGTTAGCAAGGGGTAATGTACAACAGCATGTCTTTTTACAAGCTGAGACTTATAGACGCACTCACTGTCTCTGAGCTCGTGGAAGTGAATAATAAAATATATTAAAGGTGACATTCACCTTTAGGAGCTGAGTAACCCGACTGTTACTAACATTTCCAAATGTATTTTCCTAATGTGATCTGATTTCCTAGAATCCCAGAAGGCAACATTCCTGCACTCATTGTTTGATGCTTATGAACATTAACAGAGTGATAACAGTGTCAGCATACCTCACAACTTTATCCTGGCTGCAAGAGGGACAATCCACACGCCTGAAATTATGGGGCATGACCTCGTGGCTAGAGAGCATACCTCCCAACATTGCAGTGATGGGAAGAGGGACAAATTTTAGGGGTGTGTCCTAGCAACAAAGGGCAGGGCCTATACTCGCGATGCTACCGTGAGGCCACGCTCCCCATTTTCGCAGTTGTGGGGGCCTGGCCAGTGGCTGTGTGAGCTTCTATCCAGGCCCCCAGTCCCTCAGGCTGCAGGAATAGATGCATGCGCACAGCATCTAATCACCGGTAGCAGGGGGGTTTACCAACTGCCCAAACAAAAACGGGACATTCCCCTGAAAAGCAGGACAGTTGGGAGGTATAGCTAGAGGCGTGGCCTCTCTGTGGTCCGCAGAACAGTACTGTTCCTCCAAAATTGTGGAAGATGGGAGGTATGGTGTTATTTCAGCTTATATGGCAAACTAGATCATGTCTCACTCTCTTTCCAACTATCTGCCTCTTCTCTCTTCAGCGCTCCCCCACACACTTTTTCTCCTCCTACTATTCCCCTTTTATACCATCTCTCACCTGTCCAGTTCTAATATCAGCAGTTGATTGTATTATATAAATTAACCTTATCTGTTTCTCTTCATCTTTACTGTTGTAATTTTTAGGATGTTCTTGGCTCTGCAGAGAGTTTTTTCTTTCTGTGTGATGAGTAAAAATGGGAAATAACAGACAAGTTTGACACTTTAGGTGTGTGTTATGAGGGAATTTGTAGTGACATCACTGAAACTGGTGCGAAGAGTCAGAGTTCAGACCAACTGGATTTTATTATTTATTTATATACCGCACACATATTCTAGGGAACGGATGCAGTTGGCGTGGAGGGGGCGGGCATTCCGCATGACGGCGTTTACCTCTTCGCTAGGCTGCAAGGCTATGCAGCCAAGCATACAGGTCTGAATCAGGCCCTTAATTTGCCTGTGTCATTACTCAATCTCTGGAACCAGAGCCCATTCCAGCATTGACCCCATGTACAGTATGATCAGTTTTAGTTACCACTGTACTTCAGGTACAGTGCTTGCACCAATGTCCAGGTGTGCGTATGAGAACAGCCAGCAGCAGGGATCTTAGAATCCCTCTCCATATAAATCTTGTGAAGTTTGACCTCTACTCTACATCGGGCTAAGACCAGCTAAGGGTGGTGATAGATTTGCATTCAGGAGATTGGTAATCTAGCATTACAGGGAGAGGCAGAGGCAGCAGCTCAGTTTCTAGAGGCGGTCTGCACGGCTTGTCTGCTACTGTTATATACCAGCTCCCCCAGCCGCTGCTTCCATTCAGAGGGGAGAAGAGCGCATTGCGCATCTCTCCTAGTCCTCCCCTCAATGTGTCCCTATGACTGGGCCATCAGCCAATCAGAGCTCGCGGGACGGCAGCCAATCAGTAGCCAGCTTGCGAGGTATGATTGGCTGACAGCCCAGTCACATGGACAGTGGACACAGTGAGAGGAAGGAGATAAGCATGATGCGCTGAGCGCTCCCCTCCCATCTCGTCTATTCGGAAGCGGCGGCGGGGTCGGGGGAAGAGACAGACAGCAGGGGGATACCGGATGACAAATGATAGCACTATTTGGCCGATTCTGGATCATTCGCTGTGATCAGAATTCGGCCCCTGAAACACTTCTGCACATGTGCGAACCCCAACAGCGAACAGCCGCAGTGAGTTACACACTCCTTGGGCTGTTCGCAGTGGGCCAAAGACACGTCCCATTGCATGCCGCTGCTGCAGGAGAAATCATTCCATGTCGCCAACCATCGATTTATTTCATCTGCCTTCACAAATAAAAATCAGTCTCAACTGACTTTTATTTGGGGGTGCCAGGCTGAAGACAGGGTGGGGGGCTGATGTCACATGGCCCCGGCAGGCTTTGGCTCACTTACCCATGGGAACGCCCATAAAATGCTGGGCGTTTCCATAGCCCAGTGCCGCCACAGCCCCTGTCTGCCCCCCTGTCTCTCCCTCCCCACTGCGGTGAAGCTGGGCCGACAGTCAATGGGTCGATCACTATTGGTCGACATGCCATATGTCGACACATGAAAACGTCAACATACATTAGGTCAACATGGTCAAAAGGTTGACACAAGCAATAGGTCAATATGAAAAAGGACGACATGAAGTTTTAACTTTTTTTTCCAAAAAAGGTTATTTTTTCCTACTTTGCCATTCAAGAAGACATAGAGTTTAATTATAACAGTGTGCCCAAAGCATGATGAGTAAAGCAAGCCATCCGAGGGGACATGGTACACTTATACAATGTTTATGTTGACCTATGTCGACATAGACCCCAAAAAACTTGATAAAATCATGTAGACCTTTATCATGTTGACTTTTCCCATGTCAACCTACTGTGTTTGTCAACCTTTTGACCATGTCGACCTTAGGTATGTCAACCTTTTCCAAGTGTCCACCTATGGCCTGTTGACCAGTTGTGGTCGACCTATTGACTGTCGACCTTTTTACTGTTGACCCTGTGACTCATACCCATTTCAATTGTACTGAGTAAAGCACTGCATGGCTCATTCTGTGTTTGGTAGGCCATAAGCTTACTGTGGGCATTATGTGTATGAGCGGCACTGCTGTTATGGGCATTACATGTATAATTGGCACCGCTACTATGAGCATTATGTGTATTATGGTGTGTACACACGGTGAGATTCCTTTGCTATTCGACTTGCTAGACAATCTTTGCTAACTCATGTGCTATTTACATACAATTCACGCTATCTGCATTAGATTTGCACTATATAGTCATTGCTGCCCTGTCTATCTGGGTTTCGATTTGTGCTGTCCCGGGAGCACGCATCCTGATCGCAAGGTAAAAAACCTGTGCGATCTGCATACGATCTGCATGCAATTTTGTCTATATAGTCAAAATCTCATGCTGGATTGTACCGTGTGTACATAAGCGGCACTGCAACTGCAAGGCATTGTGTGTATAAGCGGCACTGCAACTGTGGCCATTATGTGTATAAGTGGCACTGCAACTGTGTATTATATGTATAAGTGACAATACAACTGTGTATTATATGTATAAGTGGCACTGCAACTGTGTATTATGTGTATGAGTGGCACTGCAACTGTATTATATGTATAAGTGGCACTGCAACTGTGTATTATGTGTATAAGTGGCACTGCAACTGTGTATTATATGTATAAGTGGCACTGCAACTGTATTATATGTATAAGTGGCACTGCAACTGTGTATTATGTGTATAAGTGGCACTGCAACTGTGTATTATATGTATAAGTGGCACTGCAACTGTGAATTATATGTATAAGTGGCACTGCAACTGTGTATTATATGTATAAGTGGAACTGCAACTGTGTATTATATGTATAAGCGGCACTGCAACTGTGGCCATTATATGTATAAGTGGCATGGCAACTGTGTATTATATGTATAAGTGGAACTGCAACTGTGTATTATGTGTATAAGTGGCACTGCAACTGTGTATTATGTGTATAAGTGGCACTGTAACTGTGTATTATATGTATAAGTGGAACTGCAACTGTGTATTATGTGTATAAGTGGCACCGCAACTGTATTATATGTATAAGTGGCACTGCAACTGTATTATATGTATAAGTGGCACTGCAACTGTGTATTATATGTGAAGGTGGCACTGCTACTGTGTATTATGTGTATAAGTGGCACTGCTACTGTGGTTTTATGTGTATAAGTGGCACTGCAACTGTGTATTATATGTATAAGTGGCACTGCAACTGTGAATTATATGTATAAGTGGCACTGCAACTGTGTATTATGTGTATGAGTGGCACTGCAACTGTATTATATGTATAAGTGGCACTGCAACTGTGTATTATGTGTATAAGTGGCACTGCAACTGTGTATTATATGTATAAGTGGCACTGCAACTGTGAATTATATGTATAAGTGGCACTGCAACTGTGTATTATATGTATAAGTGGAACTGCAACTGTGTATTATATGTATAAGCGGCACTGCAACTGTGGCCATTATATGTATAAGTGGCAAGGCAACTGTGTATTATATGTATAAGTGGAACTGCAACTGTGTATTATGTGTATAAGTGGCACTGCAACTGTGTATTATGTGTATAAGTGGCACTGCAACTGTGTATTATATGTATAAGTGGCACTGCAACTGTGTATTATGTGTATAAGTGGCACTGCAACTGTGTATTATGTGTATAAGTGGCACTGCAACTGTGTATTATGTGTAGAAGTGGCACTGCAACTGTGTATTATGTGTATAAGTGGCACTGCAACTGTGTATTATATGTATAAGTGGAACTGCAACTGTGTATTATGTGTATAAGTGGCACTGCAACTGTATTATATGTATAAGTGGCACTGCAACTGTATTATATGTATAAGTGGCACTGCAACTGTGTATTATATGTATAAGTGGCACTGCTACTGTGTATTATGTGTATAAGTGGCACTGCTACTGTGGTATTATGTGTATAAGTGCCACTGCTACTGTGGTATTATGTGTATAAGCAGCAGATTGTTCCAATACAGCATATGGCCAGGTACGGCCAAAAGTTTGTTTGTAGAGGACCACCGAACAACCCAGCAGAAGCCACAGCAGAAGCCATGTATCCACCTGATTGGGGGGGGGGGGGGGGGGGGGAGGGGACAAAAAGAGTTCCACCACCCCTCCAGGACCACTTGAAGCTCTGAAGTAGACACACAAAGAAAAAAGAACGGTCAATTCTCCAAAAGGGCATTTGATTTACAAATGTCCACCTCTTCTTTTCCTACTTCGCCCCCACATCCCCCGGAAACGAGAAAGACAAGTAGGCATACTCAGCGCCAACTGTGGTTTTCTTGGCTGCATCTTGCAATCATGTGTTTTTGGGTGAGGACAGAGCAGACATGTATCTGATCAAGAAAATGTCAAAACAGCAGGCATCTGACTCATAGACCATAGAGGATCAGACAGACAGGTATTACCACATCTATCTAGTCATGAATGGAAATTGTAATAATACAATACAGCTGTCTTGTTTGTATTATACATAAATGCTCCATGTTATGAATCTGTAAATCTACCATCAACTTCAGGGCCCACTCGCATATGTCCTGGACAACAGGCAGAAACGCATTTCTTCAGTGACGGGCGGTGGAAGCTGTGTACAGAGGCGCAGCTGCCTCAGGGACAGGGGTGTGATTTCATATAGGCAGAAAGCACGTCCCTGTCACTGAACTACTTGTACTGGCGCCACTAATAGAGCTTTTTTACCACATGTTTCAGGTGTTTTTTCATTAACAAAAGGGAAGCACCTCTCCTGATGCCCCCGAAACAAAAAATGGATACAAAATGACTAAAATAATAGAAAGCATATATTTATGACAGAATATGTGTCAAAAGTACTTTCTTAGTATTATTTTATTATGATGATTATTATTATTTTTTTATGTGCCTTTATCAATACAATCTATTCTACTTGCAATTTTCAGACTTATATAATTAGATTGTATAAAAAAATACTGTAGATTTGATGGCAAATTAGTGTAGAGTTTGTATATTCTCCCTGTGCTTTTGTGGGTTTACCCTGGGTACTCCGGTTTCCTCCCACAATCAAAAAAATATACTGGTAGGTTAATTGGCTGCCAACAAAATTAACCCTAGAATATATGTGTGCGTGTACATGTGCTGGGGAATATAGTGGGTTTTTTTGGTTAATTCGGATGATTTTTATCTGCACATGCGCATAATAAGGGCTCGGACCCCTGCAGGCCGTGGGCTTGGGGCAGCAGACTCGGGTACCGCCCATGATGATTTAATGGGCGTCCCCATGAAAGCACTGTGCATTTCCATGGGATTGTGGGTGGGAGGAGGTGTGCCAGGGGTGGGCAGCTGACGTCACATGACGTCCATCAGCGACCATGGAATGATTTCTCCGGCAGTGGGACATGCGAGGGGATGTGTCTTCATGACACATCCCCTTGCATAGTTGCAAGGGGATATGGCGCCGGCGGGGCAGGCACTCTGGGACTCGGTAAGCTGCGTGCTTCGCAGCTTAGCGAGTCCACCAGAATCAGGACCATAGATTGTAACCTCCACAGAGGCAGGGACTGATGTAAATTTTCAAATATTTTCTGTAAATTGCTGCGGAATATGTGTGCGCTATAAAAGAAACTGTTAATAAACAAATAAATAAATAATGTATCATGACCGTACACCAGGGAGTTGGCTCCTCCTTGCACATCCAGCATTGGATTTACATTCATTTTCTTTGCTTATGCTGCACTTCAACATGTCCTCCCTGTGATTATTAGTATGAATTTATTTCATGGATCTACTCCATGTGTAACGAACCTAACTAGTTGATGCATACCTCGCAACGCTCTGTTTCTCCGTAGCGGAACACATGCACACGCTTGAAATTTGGAGGCATGGCCTGTTGGAAAGGAGGCGTGGCTTACAACGCATATAATTTCGCTAGGCCAGACCCCAATTTTGCTGCTTTGGGAGCATGACCCAGAGGCTCTGTGAGCTTCTAGGCATGCCCCCAGCCCCTCTGGTAGTGGTAAGGTCATCTGTGGGCACTACAAGGGGCGGTTTTGGAAAGCAGCAGCAGGGGAGTATGAGGGGGAAGAAGTGAAGCACGAAGCCAGACTTTATGGTATGTTTCTGTGGAGATGGGTTTGGTAACTCATTCATACATCGGAGAGGAATATTTTACAATTACTTATATCCAAATGTAGATGAGCCCCAACGCAGTTAGTAAGAGCTACTATACTTGGTAAAGTCACTGATACGTGTCAGGGATTATTCATCTACAGTGTTTTACATGTGGTTCCATATAAATGACCACAAGGAATGCATGTAGTCATAGGGTTGATTGGGCAGATGTATTTAGCCTGGTGAAGAGATAAAGTGGATATATAGTGGATGATAATGCATTATCCAATCAAATCCCAACTGTCATATTTCAAACACAGCTGATTGGCTGGTTCGTTATCTCCTTCCACTTTATCTCTTTACCAGGCTTAATACATCTGCACCAGTGTTTTATCACCAATGCTGGGAAATGGCGCTGATGATTCAATGTAACTGTGGGCTAGGTGAAATGAGGGAGATTGCTAGACTTATCAGTGAGAAAGAGAGATTGCTATTATTTCAGGGAGTCTCTTGCAGAATGCAGTAGGGTAGGCAACTATGAACTCATTAAGTAAACAACCACTGCCTCCCTCTTCCACAATCAAATCAACTTTTACTGGCCATGTATACTCGCATATACTAGGATTTTTTTGCGGATTACGGTGCAGCTACAAGCAAGGGGAACACAAGAGGGGGATGGGACATACAAGACATTTCAACTTTTTCGCATACATAGTGTCTGTTTTACATTTCAGTGGAAGGCAAGCACAGTTGGACGTTACTATTTGTATTTGGTTGTCATAGATTGTTTAATTGGCGGATAGCTGTCGGAAAGAAGCTTCTCGCAGTCTTTGATGATTTGGCAGGGATTGACCTGAAGCGTCTGTCCGATGGGAGCATGTCAAATAGGTTGTGGCCAGGGTGAACCCTTTGCAGTCTGCGTTTGTTGGACTTATGGGCCCCTCCGTACCAAATTGTGATCGAGGAGCAAAGGACTGATTCCATGATTGCCGTGTAGAAGATGCGCATTTGCGCATTCCATCACCCAGAACCCACTGCCTCTCTGCTGCAATAACAATCACTTTACTTGTTTTGTGCCTCTGCAACGCTACTGTGAATGGCTGTCTGCTGACCACACATGGGGCGGCCATTCTGTGGTAACTTGATTGGGTCCTGTAATAATTTTTATTGTCTGACAGGGTCCCAGAGAAAATTAGTTTGAGAACTCCTGCTGTAGAAGTATTGGGATAGGGGCCCCTATAATATGCTGATGCGGGGTCCATCAAGTTCTGTCTGCTCCCCTGCTAATGGCTTTATAAATGCAAAAAATGCTAGGAAGGACCATTGAGTTTTTGGCACCCACCACTGGTAATGGGCGTGGGATTCAATCATCCACTATTATTCAGTTAGCAAAGATAGCTATGCAACTCTATGGCACCATCTCAAGGGGTTCGGAGTAGACCTGAGGGGTAGATTTATTAAACGTCGATCAGGGGAATATGCGCAATCCCATGCGTTATGGCAGGGGATAGCGCTTCCCCTGATCTATGACACCCGCGATGCGGTTGTTAAACAGGTGGCGGTGTGGGGCAGGAGGTTAACGCAGATGCGCTATTTTAAAAAGGGTCAAAGACAAGTTTCAGCCTGGACCAGGATAAGCTGACCTCTTTTGGACCCACCACTTGGAATCCCCAACACCCTGGGCTGCTCTTTCCCACCCTGAGAGCCATACAACCTTTAAACATCCCGCACCTGCGGCGCACCATTGTTGGCACCACGTAACCACAGCCTCAAGCAGGAATCAAGGTTGGTCTCACACAACTGAGATCACTGACCAGCCGGTCTTAAAAGTTACCAACCCTGAGGACACCTGCATATGGTCATCCTTTTCTATTGGAGCCTCTAGCGACGTGAGAGACACCTTGCGGCCACCTACCAGCTGCCAACCCCATCACACCAATTGGGGCCCTGACCCTCCGTGGTCCCACAGTCGCATCTATTTGAGGACCATTACAAGTTTTGGAACTAAATGACAACTACCAACAGTGGTAATTATTAGCCTACAGGGCAATCTGAATTTCTCAGCTACCCAATTATTTTCCAAGCAATACATATTGGGTCCATTCCATCCAGCCTCTGGTCCAGTTATTGTTAAATTTTTTATTGCAATTTTATATATATTTTTCCACTGTACATTTTTTATTGTAATATTGTATACAATTGCCACATGCAATGTTGTTTTAATCAATATTAAATATTTGTGTGATTATTTCATCAATAACAGCGCCACTTCTTTTCTTTTTTTATTTTAAAAAGGGTGCCTGTGCCTTACCTTATGTATCCGGCAATGTGGGGCTTCGTTCTTTATAGAGCCCCGTTCCGGATCGCCATCTTCTTCTGGTGCTGTGGGTCTCCTGCTTCTAAAGTTCAGCGCCGCTTGCTGGTCTCCAGCGTCTTCATATTAAAACAGCACATACGCCGGGTATACAGCATCCCCACATCCCCGGCAAACATTACACGGCGCATGCGCATTTTTAATTTGAAGACACCGGAGACCAACAAGCGGCGCCGAACATGGAAAACTGTGCATGCGCCGGTGACACATCGTGTGTGAGGGAAACCGGCGCATGCACAGAACACACAGCCAGGGAGGAGCACACACATGTTATGGGAGGATGCGTATCCCTGTCGAGATAAGCAATAATACATTCGGCAATCTGCAGGGACGCTTCACCACGAAAAAGTGGTGAAACAAAACTAGATTCATAAAGAACGTTAGGGAAATAATAATAAATCTACCCCTTAGTGCCAATTTTTGAGGGTGGAATGTTTGAATCTGCAGTTGTATACACACCCTGTACTGTGGTTGGCGGTCTAACGTATGCACAAGGTGTATCACACTAAAACCTGCATGATGGAGGGGATCACTGAGCAGGACAAACATGGCAAATATTTGTTTTTGGACACTTTATCTAAATCAAAGTAATTTTAATAATCAGCTTTAGCACTTTCAAATACTTTGATCCATCGCTATCTGAAGCCAAGGAGCATATCAATTGCATGTGGATACATTTCAATAACATATTCCGAGTGTCCGTTGATGTATGTCCATGCTATCTTCCCTGACCCAGGAACATTTAATTGCAACATGTGTTTAATAGGAGTTATTTATATTATGAATTCTATAGCGTTACAGATTATGTGAGGATTCACAAGGGAGAGACAACTGTTGTGAGCCAATTATAGCATTGTGACCTGGCAGCTGGCTCCTGGGGTCTCAGGCCAACATTTCCATTGGTTCACAATTATTAAAGCTTTCGCTTATTACTTTAGTAGTCCAGGATGCAATTCCAGTCAGTGATTTTGTGTCCCTAGCATACTAAGCTCCGAGTGTTCCTGCTGTATTTTTGTTTACATACAGAAATTCAGTTTATGAGGTCAGTTCCTGTTTGTTACAATAACTGTCGACCTCTGACCTCTGGGCAGCCAGTTCAGATTGTGCTGACTATAGATCTCTGAGTCTCTGGGGAAAGTGCTGAGTTCTGTTTAGCAAAGTTTGTTTCCTCTGATACTGTGGGCTGTGCGCATAAGACATCACATTCTCAGGAACAAGAAGTTGGGAAAGATTGTGTGTAAAATACTTTAGAAATCTCTTCACACAGCAAGTTTCTCAGTCACAAGTGGATCGTGACAGCTGTGGTCAGTCTGTACTTAGCTGTGTCTTGAATTCTGTCTGGAGGTTTGATCCCATTCTAGCAGCCTCAGTTGCGGCCCCAATGTGGAAAGAGTGACCCGCGTATTCCTCCCCCTTGAGGCCCAACGTCCGCAGTACTGTTCTAAACACACTTGTGAACTGGAACCGTGATAAAAAGGATCCATTTGCATGCATCAGCAAAGGATCCCTTTCCCTGCCCACTCTGACTTCCTTAAACATCCTTAGCCGTGCCACCGGGCACATATTTGAGCCTGGTACAGAGAAGAGAACTACCTTCTTCCCCCTCCCTAACTGATCCGTCTTAGACCTCCTCACCACTAGCTCCACCCTATCCGAGTATAAATCCACATCCTCTCCCAACAAACCTCCCGGCCTGGACACGCTTGGACTCACGAGCTCCCCAATCCGCAGTGCCCCGAAGAAGGCAAGCGAAAAGGCTACCCCGAACAACCTTTCCTCGAAATTGGAACTACAGACCTCCCCTAACTTCATGCCCATATTCTGCAACAACTGGAAAGACACCGGCCTTCTCTGATCCTGTACGACATGCCCTCTCCTCCAACCTTTTAAAGCCTGCGCAATCAGGAAATTCTTCGTGACGTCAGGCCTACCGCCTGCACGAAACCCAAAAGCCAAGCCCGCCATGCAGCGCGTGATTTTTGCCACTGACCAACCAATCTCCTTACAATGGCCTGTATATAGCAAGACAGCCAACTCGTCATCATCCTCCTTCAAACCTACTACCTCACGCCATTCTAACCAGCTCCGCCATTCCTGATTGTATGCCGACCACGTATTCGGGGCCAAGGATTCCCTGATGAGCTGATCGACTACCCGTCCAGCAGAGCCCAGAGCCGACTCGGGAACCCGGTCCCCTCCCTGTCCGCCTCTGGTGCCAACTCCCGGAAACGTTCCCACTGTGAACGAGATAAAGAATCCGCAATGCCGTTAGAGACACCGGGAACGTGCCTAGCCACAACCCACAAATTAAAAGCCAGACATTCCAATACTAACTGCTGCAAAATAGTGACCACTGGCGGTGAAGATGCCGACAATTGGTTAATAGCCATGACAACGCCCAAATTATCGCAGTGAAAACAAATCTTCCTATTGCGGAACAACTCCCCCCAAACAACTACTGCAACCAAAATAGGAAACAACTCCAACAATGCCAGGTTTTTTACCATGCCCCTCTGCACCCAAGACTCCGGCCACCGTCCTACACACCAATGTCCCTGGCAATATGCTCCAAAACCGCCACTCCCGGCCGCGTCTGTGAAGAGGTCTAGCTCAGTAGCCACGCACGTGTCTGACATCCACAAAGCTCTGCCGTTAAAAGCTTCTAAAAAAGTTGCCCACACCCGCAAGTCCCCTTTCAACTCACTACCTAACCTGACAAAATGATGAGGAAGTACCACCCCTGCTGTCGCTGCTGCCAGCCTCCTGCTGAAAATGCGGCCCATAGGCATAATGCGACACGCAAAATTCAATTTGCCCAGCAAGGATTGCAATTCCCGCAATCTAATCTTCTTCAACAGCAATGCCCTCCCTACCTCGGCCTTTAAACCCAGCAATTTTTCCTCGGGCAAGCGGCACTCCATATTCTCAGTATCAATGACAATACCCAAAAAACTGATCACCGTCGCAGGGCCCTCCGTCTTACCTGGTGCAAGCGGGACCCCAAAATCTGCCGACACCCTTTCAACAGTCCCCAACAATAAATCACATACTCCGGTCCCCCCAGGACCAATACATAAGAAGTCATCTAGGTAATGAATAACTGAACTGCACCCAGAGACATCCTTAACCACCCACTCCAAAAAGGAACTAAAGGCCTCAAAATAAGCACACGACAAAGAACAACCCATCGGTAAACAGCGGTCAACAAAAAACTCCCCGTCCCAACAACATCCCAACAAACGCAAACTGGTTGGGTGAACCGGCAGCAAACGGAATGCCGATTCAATATCAGTCTTTGCCAACCTGGCCCCTTTCCCAAACCGCTTCACCCACTGAACAGCCGCGTCAAACGATGTATAAACCACCGAGCAGATGTCGGGGTCTATGCCATCATTGACCGACACCCCTTTTGGAAAAGATAAATGGTGGATAAGGCGAAACTTGTTCGCCTCCTTTTTAGGCACCACCCCCAATGGAGAGACTATCAAATCTGGCCATGGTGCCGACCCAAAAGGTCCGGCCATCCGACCCAGCTGCACCTCCTTAAGCAGTTTTTCCTGCACCACCTCTGGATGCTCCCTTGCAGACTTCAAATTCCTCTTAAAACTCCCTGAAACCTGCACGTCAGAAGGTATCTTAAAACCTTCCCTAAACCCCTCCTCCAACAACACGGCTGTCTGCTGGTCAGGATACCTACGCAGATAGCCCAGCATCCTTTCCAGCCGAACCGGTGTCTCCCCCTTTTGAATTACCGTCCCGTGACTTCCCTCTGAAGCATTTATTTGCACCATGGGTCCCTCCACACGAGGAACATTCATGTTTAAATTTGCATTTTGCCCCAAACAGACATGACCCGTCATTAAAGGCAAAGCAGAGTCCCTTCTGCATGGCCGTCCCATTTGTGGCCTCCCTCGGCCCCCCCCCCCGTCCCCACGAAAGGGCTGCCCACTTTTTATGGGAGCCGTCACCTTTAACCATAAAGCAATATCCTTATGGTCCCAACGTATGTTAGGGCGAACCGCCTTCCTCTGCCTAAACTGCTCATCGTACCTGAGCCAAGCCAAGCCCCCATAAACACGGTATGCCTCTCCTATTGCATCCATGTAACAAAACAAGCCTGAACAATTGTCAGGTGCCTTCTCCCCAATCACACTAGCTAAAATAGCAAATGCTTGCAACCAGTTTGTGAATGACCGCGGTATCAGCCGATACCGCCGCCGTTCCTCCTCCTCCTTCTTCTCCTCCTTACGGGGCCTATCCAGATTAAAACGCTCTAAAGGGAGCAATGAAAATATATCAACGTATTCCCCTTTCCAAATCTTCTCCCTCACCTCCTGCTTCAGGTGGGCCCCCAATGGCCCCTCAAAGCATACATACACCTCCCCTTTTGCAGTGTCACTGAGCCTCCCACACTCCTCCTGCGTCCCAACACTGCCCCCTTCTGCCCCTGCACTACTGCTACTTTGTTCCCCGCCGGATACCAGCACCCCGCTGCTCACCGGCTCCCCACTGCTAACCGGCACCCCACTGTTAACCGGCACACTATTACTGACTGGCACACCAATGCTAGCTGGTGCGCCCGAATTCTGCGGCGCCCACGCTGCCGCCGGGGACGGCCCCGCCCCCTGCCGCAAACCCACCAACCAATCTGCAAAACCACTCAATAATTCAGTAAAACCCCTACTCATTTCCCCCTGGAGGGCTAACCCTCCCCCCCCCTGACTCTGCGCTAAAGCATTAACAGACATGGAGACAGACTCACCAGGCTGCCTGGGGGCTGTGAACCCAGCAGCCGCAGGTCCAGTGTCCTGACGAACCCCAGCCAATGACGAAGGACCAGGTATTTCTCCATCTCATCCCGACCCTCAGGTACAGCACCAGCCGGCGTGACCTCGTTGGAGGCGGAGCCAGCTGTGCGCCTTTCGCTCCGTGTACCAGGCCTGCGGTCCTCAGCCTGTACTCCTGCCCCCCTGGCACGACTCACCCCGCGCTGGGCAGCAGCATGCCCCGCATGCCCCGCCGCACCAGGTCCAGTACCACGCACCGCCGGATCTTCTTGCACGTGGGGGGATCCCCCCCGCGCGGAGGGTTCCGCCTGCTGGTCGGATTCCTCCCAGACCTGGTCCTGCGGGCGGAAGGCGCCCGGCCCGCAGCCTGGCCTGGAGGGTCCCTAACGGGGCTCCGTGAACGGCGCTGAACCCTGGTGGACACAGATGGGCTAAAGCGCTCCGGAGGCCTAGACCTCTGAGGCCGTGCACCCGCTGGAGCAGCCTCCTGCGTTGCTGCTCCCAGTCCCCCCAGCAGACCTGACATCTGCTGCTGCAGCCAATCAGCCCCTCTGGTGCCCGCTGCCTCCCTGAGGGCAGCAAGCGCAGCGGATACCTCCGCATCAGCGTTGCCTGGGGAAGCCATGGGAGATGCCACGCTGCTTGGCTGTTAAGAAAATTCTCCCAGAGACCCCTATCTCCCGCCTGAACCCTGCTTATATACCCCTCCAACACCCCGTTAAGCCCCTCCCCCTATGACCCTCTCCTTAGACACCCCTTCTATGACTATCCTGCTAGTCAGCTCCCTACAAACCCCTGTCAGGGGAGCCTCCCCCAAGGCTTTGCCTCCAGTCCAGCTCCTACATTACAGTATAAGGGCCCTTATTCTGGTTGGTGCGGATATTCCCGCATTCTTACGGTGCGGTCCGCACGCCACGGTGTTTTGCCGCGTGCGGCCATCGTCCGTAGAAACGCCCACATGTCCTCCGCATTCGGACGGACTCACTCTTTAAGAACAGGGCGTGTTTACGGACGACATACAAAGCATGCGTGTGCGGGAGAAACACTCCGATTCGGCACGGTATTACAGAGTATTACAGAGTATGCTCGGGAATACCGCATCCGAACGGGAGCCAAGCGGTGCTACCGCACGTAAGCGGAGTATTTACGCCAAAAAACCCACTATGAAGTATCTTCTGCTATACATCACATGACCCACTTATTCAATTACCTATCCTCATAAAAAACTGCTTATTTGGAATTGGAATCAATTAGATTCCAATATATCCTTACAAGCATGCCTAACACATGCATTGCACACATTAACCCTTACAGCAATTGAAGCAGCAATGGTTTCAATTAAAGCACTGACAAGCGTCCTATTAGTGAGTAATGAGTAAAGGAGTAGATTCTATTGGGTTCAGGTGTTAATGCTTGTAGTCATTAGGCGTACGTTCGCCTACCGCATGAACGAGTGGTGTCCGCAAAGCAATAGTACACTTGTGGACACCGCACATTTCTGCCCTTTTTCATCGCGTGCATTCGGAGTGGTTTCCGAATGTACGCCCCCCAACATAAGTGTACTCCCCCGTGTCCGCCCATGTTTCCGCCCCGTTTTGCCCACTTTGAAACTACGCCCATGTGTCATTCCGCATGACGCCCATAATACGCCCCTATTTCCCGACTGATAGCGGTGAGCAGTTTTGGACGGGATTTGCCCGAACTGGTACCGAGTCAAGGCGTGGCACATGCGCGTAGCGTTCTCCACGCATGCGCAGACGCCGTAAAGACGCGATCCGTAAGTACGCGGTAAAGTCCGCGTCAATCAGAATAAGGGCCAAGGTGAGGACCGGGTCGGACTGGGGATTTTTGAGTATAAGGAATATTAAGCCCGAAATACACTAGATGATATATCGTTAACAATATGAATAATAACGATATCGTTATTGATATGTATCATTTTTATGGTCTAGTTGTACACTCAATATCACTAACACACATTCCCGCAAATCATTAACAATGTTCTCCATCGTCTAAACATGCAGGACAATGTTGGATAACAGGACAACGACTGCATGCTCTAGATAATTTCTCCGGGAGCACCACCGATATCATTAACGATATTGGTGGTGGCACGAATCATCTAGTGTCTGGAGCTTTAATAATATTGGACCATCTAGCATGACCCCTGACATCAGTTACATAATGCTCCTGGACCTAATATATGATTGCCATCACTTGTGTTGAAAAACCTTTTTTTTTATCAATAAACTAGTTCAACACCAGGGATGGTCTGCAACATTACAAAAAAGGGAGGCTCATATCTCTTTGTATTGATATCCTTTTATGGTCTGCAACATTACCTTCTGTCCATCAGAAACAGATCAACCCTGCTTTAGTTTGTCTCTAGTGGAAAAAAGTACAGTAGAGGTATATGGGAAATGGTTTATCCATCTGAGGGGGAGATTCTCTAAGCTAAAAATGCGGTAAAAACCCCGTTATCAGGGTTTTTACCGCATTTTGGGATGCTGTAAGCCCCCATAGAAGCCAATGGGCTTCTACCGCAACCCTCCGCCGCCCAGCGTCGACCCCCTGCCGCCCCGCATCGCCCCCTCCCCCCTCACCTGTGTCCGGGCAGCACAGCGCAGTGCTGCCCGGACCTGTGACCTCCTCCCTGCACTGATCCTCTTCCGGGTTCAGGGAGGAGGAGAGCCCGGCGCAGCAGCAGCAGTGCCGGGTGTGGGAAGGAGGGGAGAGCTGCCGGGACCTGCTGGGACCCGGCGACTCTCACCGCAAAGGACAGCTCTTAACGCAAGAGCTGTCCTTTGCCTTAATTATCGCATATGTTACAGCATATGCGATAATTAAATATGCGATGGGCGGCGAAGGGGGCGGAGATTCTTAGAGAATCTCCCCCCCAGTCCTTCCAGCTCATCTCTGAGTAGAACAATGGGCAGGGTTAACATTAAAGTCTGGGGTAAATTTGCTAAAGCTTCTAAAAATGAAAAATAGTGATGTTGATTGTAGCAACCAATCAGATTTTGTCTATAATGTCTCTATTGCCTCCTGGGAAATTATAGCAACATCACCTCTTTTAATTTTTAGAAGCTTAAGTAAAATTTACTATGTAATGTCTTAACTTCATGAGTTACATTCCTGCCCAAGACAACACTTTAAGGGCCTTATTCAGATCTGAGCTCAGTACAAATTTGTTTGAAAAATGGGCAAAACCATGTGCACTGCAGGTGGGGCAGATGTAACCTGTGCAAAGAGTTAAATTTGGGTGGGGTGTGCTGAAACTGAAATCTGAATTGCAGTGTAAAAATAATGCAGCCAGTATTTACTCTGCACAGAAACAATATAACTCACACAAATCTAACTCTCTTTGCACAGGTTACATCTGCTCCTCCTACAGTGCACATGGTTTTTCCCATTTTCCAAACAAATTTGTACTGAGCTCAGATCTGAATAAGACCCCTTGTGTGGAGTTTGTATGTTCTTCTAACTGTGTGGGTTTACAATACAAAAAAAAATGCTAAAAACCATGCGGTGCATGAAAGAAAAAACCTCTCTGCTGCTCGGAGGCTCCCTGTGGTCTTCCCGCTTTACCGTGGGGATGGAGCTGATGGGAGATGTCGTTTTTTAAGTGGCCAGCTCCAGGGAGGGGATCACAAACACTGGGGCTCACTCATGCACACTCACACATACTTACAGTCACACACACACAGTTACACGCACTCAGACTATAGGTGCCCATACACTTACCCAACTTGGGCTGATTTTGCCCGATTCCAACAGATCGGGCTGAGAAATCGGCCCAAATCGGATGTGTTTGCCATCCCATCTGACCCAATGCGCGGTCCCGTGATTGGCTGAGAGAGAGAGAGTGGCTGAGAGAGAGAGATCACTCTCAGCCAATCAGCGACCAGTCTATCTTTTGTATTCCCCGATTTATCCCATGTAAAAAATGGCACATCAGATGCCAAATCGTAGTGAGCTCTCCAGGCAGCTGCTTGGACAGTTGATCCCGGCCGTATTTAAGATTGAATGGGTATGAATGGGTGCAAATATCCCTCAATGTAATCAGTTACATGAATATTGTTTTTGTTGGTCACAAAAATTGTAAGCTGCATTAGAGGGAGGTTATGGTAATGAGACAACTAACTATAGATTATAACAAAGTGGAACAGTGGAAAGGTCAACCATGGAATAGGATGACCTCTGCTAATTTATTAGATACACTTACTGTATTTAGTTCTGGATAGGACCCTCTCCGTCACTATGAATTCTTTGTCGCATGGACTTATCAAGGTTGATGAAGCACTGGCTAGTACCAGAGTCAGATTTGCACACAATATAGGAGCCCAATCTATCAGTGTGATAGAGCGCAGGCCACGGGGTGAGGGAGTGCGTCAGTGTGACAGAGAGCAGGTCACGAGGTGAGGGAGCGCGTCAGTGTGTTTTTGAATGTAATACGGCACAAGAGTGTGATATTTCGCAGGGGGAAGCAAGTGTGTTTTATTCATTCATTACTCTGCACAGAAACAATATAATTTACACAAATCTAACTCGCTTTGCACAGGTTACATCTGCTCCTTCCAGCGGCGTAGCTACGTTTTGACGTTTTGGGCGCCCCCCCCCCGTTAGGGGGGGGGCGCCCCCCCCGCCGCCCATGCAAACCCCCCCAATCCCCCGCAGCCTTACCTTTCGCGCTGGTCCCGGCAGCTCCGTTCTTCTGCTGAGGACCACCACAAAATGGCCGCCCCCATACAGCAGACTGTTTCTGTCTGCTGTATGGGGGCGGCCATTTTGTGGTGGTCCTCAGCAGAAGAACGGAGCCGCCGGGACCAGCGAAATAGGTAAGCCTGCGGGGGATTGGGGGGAGGTGTAACTATAGCACCGCAGCCCCCGGCGCCCCCATATGCACAGCGCCCCCCCCCCCCCCCCCCCCGCGGTGGCGGGGGCTGCGGCGCTATAGTTACGCCACTGGCTCCTCCTACAGTGCACATGGTTTTTTATAATTTTCCAAACAAATTTGTACTGAGCTCAGATCTGAATAAGGCCCCTTGTGTGGAGTTTGTATGTTCTTCCAACTGTGTGGGTTTACAATACAAAAAAAAAATGCTAAAAACCATGCGGTGCATGAAAGAAAAAACCTCCCCGCTGCTCGGAGGCTCCCAGTGGTCTTCCCGCTTTACCGTGGGGATGGGGCT
Organism: Crinia signifera; assembly: GCF_055691185.1. Classification (NCBI taxonomy): domain Eukaryota; kingdom Metazoa; phylum Chordata; class Amphibia; order Anura; family Myobatrachidae; genus Crinia; species Crinia signifera. Next base: position 315,884,211 of record NC_139218.1, on the reverse strand, counting down.
GATGGGAGATGTCGTTTTTTAAGTGGCCAGCTCCAGGGAGGGGATCACAAACACTGGGGCTCACTCATGCACACTCACACATACTTACAGTCACACACACACAGTTACACGCACTCAGACTATAGGTGTCCATACACTTACCCAACTTGGGCTGATTTTGCCCGATTCCAACAGATCGGGCTGAGAAATCGGCCCAAATCGGATGTGTTTGACATCCCATCTGACCCAATGCGCGGTCCCATGATTGGCTGAGAGAGATAGAGGCTGAGAGAGAGAGAGCACTCTCAGCCAATCAGCGACCGGCCTATCTTTTGTATTCCCCGATTTATCCCATGTAAAAAATGGCACATCAGATGCCAAATCGTAGTGAGCTCTCCAGGCAGCTGCTTGGGGAGCTCAGGGGACACGTCGGCCTAATATATGGGGGCCTTATCACAGACACCTCACATACTCACCGTTGCTGCAGAAGACCAAGTACCGAAGCTCTGTGAAAAGGACACTGTTTCGGAAGGTGAGTAATTACTGACTGGGTGGTGTTTTTTTTTTTTTGTAGAGGTCCCAGAGCAAGTCCTGGTGATTTTTCCTAAAAGTAATGATTTCTGGAAATTATCAATTATAATAAGATCCTGTGGGAAAGTGACTAAGATTGAGAATTACGGCCAATCCGCGGTACGACCAGGATTGGCCGTAATCAGCCGCAAACCCGACCTGAGAATTCGGCAAATGTACTAAGCTCCCGAATTCTCAGAATTCTTATTTTCCGATACGAAGTGATTCGTATTTGCCTGCTGCGTTTCCCAGCAGTCAAATGCGGATGAGCACGAAGCCTGCACGCGCTCTTTGAGTTGGTGCTGGATGCAGAAATACAGGGGACAAACTGATTAGGGGTCCCCCCTGTATTTCTATAACCAGACTGGCCCTGGTTACAAAAATACAGGGGACAAAATGAATAGAAGTCCCCCATATTTTTATAACCAACTGATTATTCCAATGGGGGAACCCCACATCGTTTTTATTCTTTTTTTTTTCTTTTTTTTTTACACAGAGAAGCATAAAATATAAATGTTAGTAAATGAGCTGACCACCATAGAACTCATGGCCATATACACCCATATTCTATCAATGGTGTACTCATTCGCACACCCAAATTCGGCATTAGGTTGCCATTTGTAAAAACAGCAAATCAGTTGAACAGTTGATCCCGGCCATATTTAAGATTGAATGGGTATGAATGGGTGCAAATATCTCTCAATGTAATCAGTTACATGAATATTGTTTTTGTTGGTCACAAAAATTGTAAGCTGCATTAGATGGAGGTTATGGTAATGAGACAACTAACTATAGATTATAACAAAGTGGAACAGTGGAAAGGTCAACCATGGAATAGGATGACCTCTGCTAATTAATTAGATACACTTACTGTATTTAGTTCTGGATAGGACCCTCTCCGTCACTATGAATTCTTTGTCGCATGGACTTATCAAGGTTGACGAAGCACTGGCTAGTACCAGAGTCAGATTTGCACACAATATAGGAGCCCAATCTATCAGTGTGATAGAGCGCAGGCCACAGGGTGAGGGAGTGCATCAGTGTGACAGAGAGCAGGTCACGAGGTGAGGGAGCGCGTCAGTGTGTTTTTGAATGTAATACGGCACAAGAGTGTGATATTTCGCAGGGGGAAGCAAGTGTGTTTTTTTCATTCCTGTAGTCCCTACCAATAATCGAATGCACTCAGTACACAGGGGCGGTGTTGAGCCACTCTGGTCGGGCTGTGTATACCTGATCGCTGGTCTCTGATTCGCAGCCGAGTGAACAAGTATGAATCAAGCCCATTGTTTTTGTTTTTCCTGTCAGATATATATTTTTCCCTTTGGGGGCCAGTGTCATTTATTTTTACCTGTTGAGGCCAATATGTTTGTTTTTTCCTGTAGGGACAAATGGGTTTCTTTTATTTATATTTTCCAGTGGGGGGACAGTGAGTTTGACAGTGGGAGACTCAGTCCTTGCACATTCCAATGCACGCATGTATACCAGGAAAGGGCTTAGTAGCAGGATGAGTTTGCTTGTTCACAGCATCTGCACTGTGTAGAAAGGGCATGGGCAGCAGCATCCGTATGCAGAATTTGCCGCCTGATACATGGCCTTGTCCCTCAGACCTGAATTGTGCATTGACGACATGTGGAGGTATGCAATGTGTATGTTCAGGGCCGGCGGCACCGGAGCGGGGGTGTGTGTGTGGGTGTGGGTGTGTGTGTGATGGTGTCGGGTGATGTGGCGAGGGCCGCCAAGTCACTCCACGGGGGGGGTGTCAGTAGAGACATGCAGAGGGTATACTAAAATGCAGAGGGGGGGGGGGCAGTTGTCCATCCAGGGGTACCTGCTCCCAACTTCCACCCTCCAGTGGCCGGCGCCCTAGGCAAATGCCTAAAGCTGTCTAGTGGTGGTGCCGCCCCTGTGTATGTTACATGTCGTGGAATTGCCTTTTGTTGTATACATTAAAAGATTTTTTACATAAGTTTTTGAGTTAGTAACAGCAATAAAATTCCTTTTCTCTTAATGTAAGATATTTTACTAAATCTACTTTTATTAAGTATGTCAACAGTGCACTATTATGACATTGAGTATATATGCAATGATGGGAATTGTAGTGTCAGAAGCCGTATTGGGTGTGTCCCACTCCCAACATTAACAACTGTACAAATATGGCCTATGTATCCTATCCATTTCCTATTTCCATAATGTCATTTATACCTCATACAGTGAAGTTTGTTATGTGTTTTCTGAATGAACAAGTCTGTGTTTCATGCAGTATGTTTGGGAAGCTTCTAGACCACACAAGCCTCCTGTTTATACATAATCACAGCAAGGCCCAGATTGGTCCATCCACATCACATACATCTGCAAAACAGCAATTAGTCCACAAGGAGATCATTTACGCTCCTGGCCGTGGCTGCACACAGAGAATGCAGTGTGGGATGCTAGGGAAATACTTGGTGGTTGTGCAGCTAGCTATTCAATCAGAGGTTAACTTAGTGAGCGAGAAGCGTGAACACACATACATTTTCTAACACAGGGAAAAATGCCAGTTATAGGACCCGTCTTCCTGTCCGGTCACTGCCTTCCTCACCTCACTAGACATTTCACTCAGAACTAACATTCATCCACTTTTATTCTCATGTACAACTGAGGTTAGAGACAGGACAAGGCTGCGATGAGAGCAATCAGGCATAATTTAATAAAGGTACAGGCAGCAATGGACCGTCTTTCATATGAATTTAGTTTGCAGTGTTATTCGCATTGGGCCTAACTCAGACTTGATTGCGAAGCACGCTTTTTCTCTAATTGACAAAACCATGTTGCACTATGGCCCTTATTCAGATCTGATCGCAGTACAAATTTGTTCTCAAAATGGGCAAAACCATGTACACTGCAGGTGGGGCAGATGTAAGATGTGCAGAGAGAGTTAGATTTGGGTGAGGTGTGTTGAAAGTGAAATCTAAATTGCAGTTTAAAAATAAAGCAGCCAGTATTTACCCTGCACAGAAACAAAATAACTCACACAAATCTAACTCTCTCTGCACATGTTACATCTGCCCCACCTGCAGTGCACATGGTTCTGCCCATTTTGGGAACAAATTTGTACTGCGATCAGATCTGAATAATACCTAGAGTAGCGTTTCTGGCATCAGTTAAGCTTTCCAGCACTGCCGCTTCCCCATCAGAGAAACGTTTAATGCACATGTGCAGACTAGCCAGCATACATGCGCCTGACACAGCAGTCCTTGCTGTCAGCGATATATTGTTATATATTGTTATATATTGTTATCCATCATGGAGAATGCCAACGAGGAGAAGGTAAGTAATGTTAAATGCCAACAGCATATTCATTAGTAAGTATCACTGTAATATTAAATTAACTATGTCGCTAGTAATAAGAATCACTGTTAAATTGGGCCTGAATAAAGATCTATTTTTCCAAGCACTGATCACAGAAAGTACTGTTTGGAGAGAGGGGATAGGGTTTTGAAAAGATGGCGCTGAATGGTTAAAAATGCGGATGTATACTTATCTTATCATGGGATATTCAAAGCTGATAACTATCCATGCTTGTTATTCATATCATTGATGGAGGATACATGTAAAGATAAGATGTGTGAACAGATCAATGTATTGGTGTGTCACTCCAAACAGGATTAAATTAACATGAAGTGCCAGTAAGGGTGCATACCTTACACAAAAAGAGGGTATTAAACACACATAGCGGTATATTTGAAAACTGGGTGCATCCCGTACTCCCGATGTGGTTGATGATAACTCTCCTCAAAAGGTTTCTTTAAGGCCTCCTCCTTAAGTGGATGCTGTTGTATAAAAGCAGTGGCGTAACTATAGCACCGCAGCCCCGGCCACCGCGGGGGGGGCGCTGTGCATATAGAGGCGCCGGGGGCTGCGGTGCTATAGTTACACCTCCCCCCAATCCCCCGCAGGCTTACCTATTTCGCTGGTCCCGGCGGCTCCGTTCTTCTGCTGAGGACCACCACAAAATGGCCGCCCCCATACAGCAGACAGAAACTGTCTGCTGTATGGGGGCGGCCATTTTGTGGTGGTCCTCAGCAGAAGAACGGAGCCGCCGGGACCAGCGCGAAAGGTAAGGCTGCGGGGGATTGGGGGGGTTTGCATGGACGGCGGGGGGCGCCCCCCCGCCGTTAGGCGCCCAAAATGTAGCTACGCCGCTAAAAGTATGTCCAAATCTCTTTTACTTAAAATACATACTACATATTAAAAAAATTCCTAAAATGTGTGACTTCCAATCTGTTGGGCAATGAGGGAGGTATGGAGATAGGGTCTGAATCCACGGTGTGGAACCGGTATACACCAAGATATTTAAAAGTTAGATCCTACCTTCTCTCCAACCTTCACCTCATGGACACCTTCAGAAGGAGAGACACTTCCTCCTGCCAACATATTTCGAGCTTGTGCCCTTTATCTTATCTGTACATGTATCCTCCATCAATGATATGAATAACAAGCATGGATCGTTATCAGCTTTCAATACCCCATGATAAGATAAGTATACATCTGCATTTTTAACCATTCAGTGCCATCTTTTCAAAACCCTATCCCCCCTCTCTCCAAGCATACATATAGGATCAATAGAGATTTATCAGAGGGTATTGAAATAAAGGCAGCTGAATCACAAGAGCGCCACACTTTATTCAAACTCCCCACAAAAACTTGTTTCTAAACAGAAAGTACTGTATTTGCATACTGTTGGGAGACGAGGGTACAGATGAACACTTCATAATTCTAATAAAGCAAAAAGGGAGCTTATGCTGTCATAGCTGCCTACCATAGTGCATTCTGCAGGAGACTCCCTGAAATAGCAGAAATCTCCCTCTCTCCCTCATTAGTCTAGCAATCTCCCTCATGTCACCTAGCCCACATTACACTGTTACATTTTTGGGGAAAAGGAATGAGAGATAGATACATTTAGAGTGAGTAATCAGCACCATTCCCAGCACATTACCAAGTATAGTAGCTCTTACTGAATGCTCTGGGGCTCATCTACGTTTGGATATAAGTCATTTTACAAGATGCCTCTCAGATGTAGCAGTACACACCCACGCTTCTAGATGCCACGTTCACAATCTCTTTTCACAATCATTCCATATATGGAACTAGACACGCCCTTTGGGTGGAGCATGACACACCCCCTCAATGGGGCCGTGTGCAAAATTCTACTACCAACTATAATCTCCCTGAAACTAGTTTTCAAAAGTAGGCAAGTATGTGCTGAGTTGGATGGAGTTTGGGGCTGATTCATTAAATAATATTTGCAAGATATCCCCTGGAAACACCCATTTTCAGGGGGTAGCCGCAAATATTAAGGTTCCTCCAAATGTAACATGGAGGAACTGTAGCAGATAATGGTTCAGATGTACTAAGCTTTGAAAAGTGATAAAATGGAGAGTGATAAATGACCGTTTATCTCCTGTTATTCATCAAACCCAGCCTGTGACATGGCAGTTAGGAGCTGATTAGCTGGTACTTTATCTCTCTTCACTTTATAACTTTTCAAGGCTTAGTACATCTCGCTCAATATCCCTCCATTTCCCCAGCAGAAGCAGCCCTTTTTTATGGGGGCTGATAAGCTTTCATATTTACCAAGCTTCAGAAAGTGAAGTAGCACCACAGGGTCTTGATATACAGTATGATGGAAATGATCATTTCAAGGTCCCTGTCCCTGCGGGATGCCGTCAATTGGTCTACAGCATTATGGTCGACAGTCATTAAGTTGACACCATTAGGTCAACATGGGAAAAGGTCGACATGGTTCTAGGTCGACATGGTTCTAGGTCGAAAGGTCATTAGTTCGACAGATCGTTAGTTCGACAGGTCATTAGTTCGACATTGTCTAGGTCGACATGGAGTTTTTCACTGGTTTTTGAGCCGACATGTGCCGACAGGCGGTATTTCATGCCCTACCATCCACTAGGGCATGGTGGGAGAATAAAATAGTGTCCCGAGCATAGCGAGACACCGTGCCCGACGCATCGCAAGCGCAGTGAGCAATGCGAGGGGATGCAGTGCACTTTAAACTGTGTCTACGTCGACTGTGTTGACATTCAGGTAAAAAAAAACAGTGAAAAACCCCATGTCGACCTTTTGACTGTCGACCTAGACAATGTCGAACTAATAACCTGTCGAACTAACAACCTGTCAAACTAACAACCTTTCTACCTAGAACCATGTCGACCTTTTCCCATGTCGACTTAGACCAATGTCTGCATTTTTCCATGTCGATCTAATGGTGTCGACCTAATGACTGTTGACTATAATGCTGTAGACCAAATGATCCCAACCTGTCCCTGCATGCGAATCTTTCTTATTGCCATTAATGGGTCCAGGAATGTCAGCTGCGTTTGGCAAGGATCGGGTTAGGCCCTAGAGGGAGTATTGAGGTTAGCGAAAGGGATTCAGATTAGAGATAGGGTATAATCATGTACAGTACCAGTATAATGCTGCAGCTTCAACATGGCGCCGGGACCCAGAAGATGCCGCTGTATGCCCTAATTTTTTTTTTATGCCACCAGAACTACATTCAAGCAAAAATAAAGTGCAGACACGTTTTACTTTCAGACTGGTCTTCGCTTAGCCTGTTACTTAATGTAAAACAATTAATCAGTATATAAAATACAAATGTTCCCGAATAGAAGCTCAGACATTCCATACATTTTAAACACAAACCACATACTGTATACTTCAGGACAGACCAAAAAAAAAGCATTCCTCTCTGTCTCTATTTACGGTTACCACAACCACTACAGGTTACTATGTAAGACTACATGGTAGTGGTGTATCATAATGATACAGCCCTCATAGAACAATGAGATCTCTCTCCTAGCCAGTATAGGCTTCTCATAACTCCATAGAGACTACATTACATTACACCCATTTCTATCTTTTAGCAAATCCATTAGACACAATTATATAATATTCATTGTTCACTCCATGATATGTCACCTGGGCCGACATCAGACATCTTGGGGCCAAGAACACTTTTACTTCTGGGGCCTCTCCTTCTCCCAATTCCCTACCCCTTCTCTCCCGGGAAGATTTGGTGTATGTACAACACACTATGCCACACTGCAGTCCCCACACATTATGCCACAATGCAGCCCCCAAATATTATGCCACACTGCAGTCTGACCCTTTAGACCAGCCTCGTGGGAGTAATTACCCAGTAGTGCATTCCCAGGCTGTTGATGGCCCTTTGGACCACGCGACCGATCGAACATACCATGTGCACTGGCAGCTGCAAGGTCGGTGAAATACCAATTTGAATATCCATGTCACCGTCTATTTATTTTAGTAAAGTATGGCAAACGGAGTGTGGCGAGTGAAGCGAGCCTGTGAGGGTAAACTTTGGGTGTCCTCTTGACAATTTTCAGGCACCCCTTGCCCTCCCACCTCATATGGTATGTCCCATCAACATTTATTGCAAGGCATCTACGTCCAACCGTAGTGCATTGGCCCAGTTGGACCCCATTGCCTGCTGCAGTTGCCGCCACCAGATTTCTTCTCTAGGACTTTGAGTCTCTGGGCTCCCATTTGCCCCCCTGTCCCCGGGCCTTCGAGGAAGATGGTGTCTTGGATGACAGCCTGCGATCCTGACAGACAGTATACCGACACCGGAATCCTGACTGTGTCAGGATCCCGACTGACAGGGGCTATTCTCACTTGTGGGGTCCACGCCCCCCATAGAGAAAGAATAAAACCTGTGGCGAGAGCAGGGAGCTACTGAGCCTGCAAGGGGCTTCTTTGTGCTTGCCTCTGTCAGAGTACCGTCAGTTGGGATTCCGAAGCCCGTATACTTACCCTCAGAATGCCAACTGTCAGACCGTCATACCACACCCGAGTAAGGAGAGTTGCTCAGATAATAGGACGTCTGGACTTGATGCTCTCACATTAAGTGCATGGATGAAAATGTGACACTATTCAGGCTTGTATGTAATGTATGTAGGCTTCATAGTCAGTGGGTACTTTCATAAATCAGAAACAGGGAAAAAGGGATTGTGGGAGGGGCTGTGCACTAGCTATTGGGCATCTTGTATAGATAAATGCCATAATATATGGGGTCTAGACGGAAAAGTCTTTAATGACAATGACGTGGCGGTGCTCCCCTGAGAGTCTATATGTAGTAAAAAGAGGGAAGAAAGGCACTCTCTTTTTGGGGGCACTCTTATGTATATAAAAACTAACTTTTATTTAGTACATATTAAAAACCTGAAAACCAAAGAGACAGACAAATACATAAAATTCAATATATACAGTATATGGGAAAAGGCCAATGTGTATAATAGTTTTCCATGTAATTTAATATTGGCAAATAATGCCACAATAATTAGAAGCCTGCAAAAAAATATGCATATATATATAATAATACATCAGTAGGTTATAGGATTCACAATAGGTATATACCAGTGGTTCCCAACCCTGGTCCTCAAGTACCCCAACAGTACACATTTTCCAGGTCACCCAGCAGGGCTAATGACTGTCGGGATACCGACTATCGGAACCCTATACCACATCCACCCAGCAGGTGCACAGATTATTCAGGCACATTTTAAAAGATCCACAGGTGGAGCTGATTTTTTCACTTGTGATTCTGTGTGGAGACCTGGAAACCGTGCACTGTAGGGGGTTACTTGAGGACCAGGATTGGGAACCATTAATTATTGCAACAATTATCTCCTAATAACTGACGTAGATTATATCACCCTATATTGGTTTTAATAACACAATTATCTTTATATATCACTACCTACTTGACGATATTGAGAAATATTGAAGAATGTAAGTAGTCTCGGATGTATATAGTGAGTATCCCTTTAAGGATTGAGCACAGTTGTGCTTGTTATATAGGTACACCTAATAAGAGAAAAAGACAGCTGTGGCAGGTCACCAAACAATGGATGTGGCAGCTGCTTCTTCCCCAGCACCTCACAATGGATGGACAGTTTACCTAAGGTTGGGTGTTGTTGGGGGGGGAGCGTTGCTCAGCTATCCACTGTTTATATGGTGGACATAGAGTATATATGCTGTCCTAGCCCCCCACACCTTAGTTCCTGTTTGTAGGCCTACAATTGCAGGAATATCTCAGTGTGGGTTCCAGTAGGATGAGAGTATCCTGAGGGGTTAGTATAGAAAATAGCGTGCGTCTCACGCCCACGCGCATCCCAGTCTCTCGGCGGCTTGACACTGCCCCTCTCCGCTTCAGGGAGACGGGCAGGGTTAGGGGGGAGGGGGGGGCGGTGATGGGGACAGGCGATGGTGGCAGGGGAGGCGGCAGAAGGCGGTGGGGTGCTCCGTCGCCACGGAGCGTGTGAGCGTCTTGTGCGCGTGCCCCCTTGTGGGAGATGGCGGGGCTGGCGATGGAAGCGCCAGCCCCTGCAACAGCGAGAGATGCTCCATCTGTATATTCTCCCTCTATGCCGACATGGATGGTGAAGTGTAAACAAGCCGGTTTAAAAAAAAATATCATGACAAACTCATGTCTACCTTTTCATGTGTCTAGCTTTTTCATGTTGACCATTTGACCCTATCGACCTTTTGCATGTCGACCTTAGGACCCTGTCAACCTTTTGACCCTGTCGACCCACTGTTGATCAATCAACCGGTACTAATTTACACCACACTGGTCTATTTTAGAAGTAAATCTACTCCTATGTTTCATAACAACAAACTTGTCAATACAGCAAAATATCATCTGCAAGTTTTCTTCTCCCTCGTCATTTGAATTATCACATTGTTCTTTAAATAAACCAGTACTTACTGCAAAATGTGTGTGTCACACTGTTTACTTATTTTCACTTCTGTTTGCTATCAGGCAAACACCCTAAAATCTGAGGTAATACTGGAACGTGTCACATGTATGCCCACATGCATAAGCGGATTGGGTCACATGCGTTGGTGTCTTTTAGGAAACTTTTTGATTTTATTTGTAATGCGACATTGACAGAGGCAGGCCCCTGAGCAGGATGCATTGCCCTTCTCCCCACCCCCCGACCATACCACCCCCTCTACAAGAAGTACAGTGGTTTATAGAGGACAACTGTCGGTTAAGAAGTGGGCATGCGATCACGGCAATCAGTAAGGCTTCACGTCACCCTAGGAAATACTTCTACATACTGCTCACTCCCTACTCAACTTCACACTGCCACCAATACCCACTTTCCAGGTGAAAGTGTGAAGGTGGCATCTTAGGCATTCCACAGCCTGCATTAAGTACAACAAGAATATATTCCTCAGAGACGTTCTTAATTTTAAGATAAGATAAAGATGCCCTGTAGGTCCATAAGACAGTCATTGTTCCGCTGACCTGCCCGTGGTAACAGGGATCAAGCAGCCACCACCACAGGGGGTTTGTTTATGCATGAGCAGATCAAGAGAAGTGGTGGTAGCAGCACAAAGTGCCCCCTGTTCCAGACAGCATCCAGCATATATAAAAGCTGGGAGACTGGAGGAGCAGCTAGCGGCCGTGTCACTGAGGACCCTCCTGTCTTGTGTCTCCGTCACCCTCTTGCTGTCACTTTCTATATCTCCCTTGCCTCATTCACTGCCTCTCCCTGTGACCATCTCTTGTTAACCTCTGCTTCTCCCTGTCACCCGCTGCCTCTTCCCTTCAACCCCCTCTCTGTTAACACTCGCTCTCTCCATCACCCTCTCCCTGTCACTGTATCTTCCCTTTGCCTTCTCCCTGTCACTCACTTCTTCACCATCTCCATTGCCTCCCCCTGGCATCACCCCCTGTCTTCAGAGTCACCATGTCCTTGCATCACCCACTGCCTCTTCCTGATCTCAGAAAAGCAGTCTGAGGTTGAGGTGAGGAGCAGTGCTGTGTGTGGGGAAGAGGGGTCAGAGTTAAAATAGAAGACACAGGACCCTCAGAGAGTCTGGGAGATGGGGGCTGCCTCTGGGCAGTGCCGTGGGTCCAAGTGCCTGCTCCTTGACAGAAGGCAGCTGCTGTACACACTTACAGTATACAGTGAAGCACTGGGCTCCTGCCACTGGAGCAGGCATTTTGGTGACACCCCTTGTTGGGTGGCACCCAGGTGTGGCCCACACTGCCATTGTGATGCCATTCCCCCCCCCCCCCCCCATCACAATGGTAGTGTGGGCCACACCTGGGTAAAAAAAAATCATTCATTGTTTGGCAACCATTGAATGATTATTTTCGCCCATATGCCCGCATGCGAGTGGATGTGTAAGTGTACACCTCCATTGGCATGCGAGTGGGGGCCTGCCAGTGGCGGGGGGCTGGTGTTTGCTTGCCTGGCAGGCGGCATTTACCCTCTTCCTAAGCAGCGAATGTACGCTGCTTATCGAGTGGACCTGAATCAGGCTCTTTGTTCTAGAACTTCCCCTATTTACATATATGAGGCATGTCCAGGCTCAAACTGGTCCAGCGGGTAACTGGGCGATACGTATGGTATGGTATGCACTGGCGATTTGTTACCCTGCCACGTCATGACATCCCAGGCCGGACCCGCCAGTGGGCCTTACCGTCCCAGTCCGTCACTGTCAATGCCTGCTTTGGAGGCATTTTTACTAGTAGCATGTGTGGGCTGTCCTATCACCCTTCAACTGATACCCAAAACATATTAATACCCAAGAACATGTATTTGCAACTCATACATTCTTGTATATAACTTCTATTATATGCTGTTTGTAAAGGCGATTTCACTGAGGGCAGAATTACGTAAAAGAACGGTTTTATTCACAAATTCAAGACCAAGCTGCAGGGAGTACTGTACTTTATGGCACAGTTGTTTGAGGAAACCTATTATATGGCTTATGACATATATTGGTTGACTGCTCTAATACAAAGTATTCTATGTTGAATTAAACATAAGACCATATAAAAAAAGTTGTAAAAAAACTTTTATAGACTTCATCAATTTTAAATGATTTAAAGTGGCTGTTTTGCTGAGATGTCTACAATGATTATGCAATCCTCATGGCCCCATATTCCCAGAAGCCATCAGACTAGTGTCTGCAACATGTGACCTGAGAGAATAAACTGGGGGGAAGGTGCTGGCAATACTGGTGACAGATGTTTTGCTTCAAAACATGGCCTTTGACTTATGCTCTCAACCGGATAAAGAGACATCGCCTGCCCCTAGTTTTCTATTGTTACAACAATCTAGGCTTTGAAGCCAGCAAGCTACTGGAGTGTGGTAGATTATATAGAGTTTGTACTAATCGCAGTTATTTATTTGACTGCAGATCATCCCGGATGCTGCCATCACAATAACAATTTCCATAACTATAAAGTATTTTTATTCCTTGTATTACAATCGCATTGGTGTCAGTGGCTTATTTTGTTATGTTTCAAAGGCAGCACATGGTTGCGACATTATACTTTAGTTTAAATGACAAGACTGCTTGCAGGTGCAGCAAGACTTCTCAACACTGAAGCCAATGGAGTCTCAGCAGAGGGCTGCTTTAGATCCACACCCTCTCTGAAGACAGATTATTCGCCAGCAGACAATATTAGTTGACTCATATTAGGTCGACATGGATAGACACATGAAATGGGTTGACATGGCTAAGGTCAACAGGGTTGCAAGGTCGACACAAGCATTAGGTTGGCAGTGGCTAGGTTGACAGTCAAAACGTGAACATAAGTTTTTCACATTTTTTTGTCCCAAATGTCCAGATGGCACTCAGCACACTATTCTATTCTCCCTCCACACCCTGTCTCAGGGAGAGAAAGCGAGACACAGTGTCAAGGAGTGAGAGGGAGGGAGACAGTGTCACCAGACGTTATGCCAGACAGGTCCCCCTTATACACGTTACCCCAGGCAGAGCCCCCTTATACACGTTATTCCAGACAGATCCGAATTATACATGTTATGCAAGGCAGAGCTCCTATTACACCAAACAGAGCCCCCGTTATGTTACGCCAGACAGAGCACCCATTAAGTTACATCATACAGAGCCCCCCATTAACTGTTACGGAAGGCTGAGACATTGTTATAGGTTTCACCAGGCAGAGCTTCCTTATACATGTTATGCCAGGCAGAGCCCCAGTTATATGTTTCACCAGGCAGATTCCTCTTATACGTGTTACACCAGGCAGAGCCCTCTTATACATGTTATGCTAGGCAGAGCCCCCTTATAAATGTTATGCCAAGCAGAGCCCCGTTACAGATTACACCAGACAGAGCCCGCTTATACACGTTACACCAGGCAGAGCCTCCTTATACATGTTACACCAAGCAGATCCCTCTTATAAATGTTATGCTAGGCAGAGCCCCCTTATAAATGTTATGCCAAGCAGAGCCCCGTTACAGATTACACCAGACAGAGCCCGCTTATACACGTTACACCAGGCAGAGCCTCCTTATACATGTTACACCAGGCAGAGCCCTCTTATAAATGTTATGCTAGGCAGAGCCCCCTTATAAATGTTATGCCAAGCAGAGCCCCACTACACATTACACCAGGCAGAGCCCCCTTATACACGTTACACCAGGCAGAGCCTCCATTACACATTAGGACATGTGGATGAGGAGGAGTGGGATTTAAAGGGAAAGGAAGAGAGGCAGAAGCAGATGCAAGAAGCTGTAAAAGACTCTGATTACTGGCATTAGGTCCTGCCCCCTAAATATGCGCAAAAATCATTACTCTGTGCCCCCCCCCCCCCCCCAACTATAGGAATGAAGGGAGAGGGAGGAGGGTTTATGCTACAAGTAGCTGCATTCATTGTGTGGTGCAGGAGTGGGGCTTCAGGTAATTGTGGCAGCCGGTAACTGGTGCAGGGGTAGCTAAGTGCCCTTGCAGCCGCCAGGGCCCCATTACAGTCGCCCCCCCCCCCCCCCCCAGCACCCTCAGTAGTTACACCACTGCATAGAATTATATTTTGCAAAACAACATTACTGTAACAGTCTCTTCCACCGTTGCACCCCCCCCACCCCTCTCTCTGCCACTGTGGCTGCTTGCATCAACGAAATGAACCCACTGGGCCTAATTCAGCAGTACATTCTAGTTGCTGAAAATCACTAACTGGTGCATGTGTGAGCCCTGAAACAATTGTAATGAGAAAAATGCGGCCGCAGTCTAAGGGCCATCTGGTGAAGGCAACTCAGCGCTGTGGGCCCATCGACTCGACATTATGCAGCTGCCACGACACGAAAGATGCTGGCCCTGTGTCTGTCTCCGCAGCCAGTGGGCTGCCAGTATCATGTGATCACTTTGCAATGTAGCAAATCGCTCACATTGCAGCAATCCAATCACAGGGAAGTTTTCTGTATGCTGGGTGGACCCCTAAATGCTTCTGCCAGCAACTGAACTTCAACTTAAGCTGAATTAGACCCATTCTCAGTAATATGGATAGTTATGAGGAGGAGATGCAGCCAATCCAATTGGGTGCTGCAAACACACCATACCCCGGATTTAACTAGTGATACCCCGTTCTCACTGCAAGGCAAATTCACGGGTCTAGCATGTCCACCCGGTAATTTGCCTTTTAACACAATTTTTTTCAATGTGAATGGGTCAACCTGTGTCAAAATTCCTGGGTCTCCAACCCTTCTTTTTACCCGTGTTTAAGATCCGGGTATGCAGACACGGGTTGACCCGTTCACACTGCAAAAAAACCTGTGTTAAAAGGCAAATTACCGGGTAGAACTGCTTCACCTGGGAATTTGCCTTAGCAGTGAGAACAGGGTCTGGTGCTGCAGTCCCCAGCATAAAAATGCTGTGAAAAAGCCACTCGCAGTGTGAACACGGCATTAGACAGTTGGATATGTTCAGTTTACCAGTGTTGACGTGACGACTCTGCTCTGAACTTATGCTCTATGCAACTTAACTAAAGCTGGGTACACATATATACAATTGTCGGGCCGTTCTTTCGTTCTGGGTCGGACAGCCGCTCAATTGTATATGTGTGTACGCTGTCCCATACGAGCGATAAACGGCAAAAAACTGTCTTGACCGTCCATACTCGGTCGGTCGACGGTTCTTTGCTGTTTAATTTTCATCCGACAGGACGGCCCCATATCGGTACAAAAGTGCAGTGTGTACGCACATTCGACCGATATGCCGCCGTCCTTGCGACTATACTGCCAAAGCTGGAACACCCATGTGGGCGTTCCAGCTTTGACTAAAAAAACAAAACAGCGTGGGGTCCCCCCCACAGCCGTAACCAGCACCAGGCTGAAAGAGCGGGGGATGGTATAAAAAAATCAGGAAACCCGACAAATAGGGCTTCGCTGATTTTTTAAAACCAGCCCCAGGCTCCAGGTCCGGGGCTGGTTCCCAAAATACGGGGGGGGGACAAAATGACCAGGGGTGACCGAGAAAGTCGGCTCCTGATTGGCCAGAAATCATTTTGAGCAGAGACGCAGAGGAAGAAGGATCTCTGCGTCTCTAGTATACAGCGGAGGCAGAGCGGGTACCACAGCAGCCGGGAGCAGCGTGTCTTGAAGTGAAGATGCCGGGGAGGGCGCCAGAGGACAGGTGAGTAGGATTTGCTTCCCCAGGTACCCCTTTGGATTACTACGGATCCAGGACCCCGGACTCTTAAGCCCTGGAGCACCGGACCCGGACCAGCCCCGGAACCAAGCCACCGGACCTGACCCTGGGACTTACCTACGGGATCAAGATAGGTAAGTATCAGTGTGTTTGTGTAATGTATGTATTAAACTTTTATTTTTCTAAAGTGTCAGTGTGTATTTATTTAACTATTTTTTTTCTGTGGAACTACAAGTGCCAGCGGGCCCTTTAATGCCCCGCATGCTGGGACTTGTGGTTCTCCAAGTCCCAGCATGCGGGGGAAGCTTGCTGGGACTCATAGTTCCACAGGAAAAAACAATAGTTTTTATTCTATTTTTTTTACACAATGATCAGCCCGGTGGCCACCGCACAGGGCCACCGGGGACAGCACCAGGCTTCAGCCTGGTCAGGTAAGTCCTGGAGGGGGGGGACCCCTTTATTGGGGGGTCCCCACTCCCCCAGGACCCCTGGCCAGGCTGACCGGTCAGAGGGCTGAATGCTTTGGCCGCGGGACCTTATATAATAAGTGTGTGGCATTACCCTGCTGGCTGGTTTGGCCTGGGGCTGGTTCTTAAAATACGGGGGACCCCTGGTCATTTTGTCCCCCGTATTTTGGGAACCAGCCCCGGACCTGGAGCCTGGGGCTGGTTTTAAAAAATCAGCGAAGCCCTATTTGTCGGGTTTCCTGATTTTTTTAATACCAGCCCGGCTCTTTCAGCCTGGTGCTGGTTACGGCTGTGGGGGGGGACCCCACGCTGTTTTTTTTTTTAATAGGAGGGTGACTGCTATAATTATGCCCTAACCCAGCACATTATGATAATTTTGGTCACATGTGACATGTCACTAGCCCAAATCGAGACAGTGTGTGGTACAATCTTTTTCTTGCGACTGTTTGGACGAGAGTACATCAGACGTCGCAAGTAAAATTGTACAGGTGTATACGCGCGTGTCGGCTGTTGTTTGTGGAGTACGGTCGGCCGAATGCTTGCAAGAAATAGGGATTGTATATATGTGTACCCAGCTTTACACTTTCTGCAGTTATCATTGGTTGTCCTGGGGGAGAAAAAAAAGTGTACAAAAGTGGTCAGCTCCTTTTACATTGGTCTTCATCTTTTTCGCCGGTAAACCCTATTAATACTGGTATATATAAA
Source organism: Crinia signifera (assembly GCF_055691185.1). Taxonomy (NCBI): domain Eukaryota; kingdom Metazoa; phylum Chordata; class Amphibia; order Anura; family Myobatrachidae; genus Crinia; species Crinia signifera. Next base: position 315,867,001 of record NC_139218.1, on the reverse strand, counting down.
AAAAATAGAACAGTGACAGTTAAATAAAAAATATTGATAAGAAAAAAGGCTAATTAAAAAAAAATAAGAATATATTTATTCCCCAATCATACAAAAGTTACATGAAAATGTTGCTCGAACAGACAAGGACTGATTTAGATACATAATTGCAGTGTGGTTCCTCTGTCATTATACTCATCCTTTCTATGTTTACCATAGTCATACAGCACTGTAAATACAGGCTGCTGCTATTTGTGGACAGGAATAAAGAATATGTTATATACACAAATAAGCTTCAAAGTGGAACTGCTCCTTTCGATTTGTCGGAACCTGCCTTATGAATGAATGAAGCTCCAGGTAAAATTAGGGCACTTCAGAAATGTTCATCACTTCCTGGCAATTACTCAATATAATCAAAGTTAATAACGATGGCTGTGCCAATAACATGCTTATACCTAAGTACAATACATTAAAGGGAAAATGGTGAAATCATTTCATTATGCCTTTTACTGCTGTGACTCCATATAAAGTGAGTGCTTAGGAAACTGAACTATCAAGAAAACATTTATAAGCTCATCGCGACAATTTCAGCAAATTAAATGAATTATCCATCTTTATATGTGATTATTCTGTTTGTTTCCCATTTAAACAGGTTAACTGGGCCATGCAACCAATGTAAATAAAAAAAAGTTGTAACAAAAAACATCAAAGCTTCCATTGATGGATTGCTGCAAGCTCCCTACTGTGACTACTTGAAGGTATATTTATTTTTACAAGGGAGAATTCATTCTTCGAGTACCATTATCATCTGGTTATGTGGTGATACCTGATCAGCATACACAAAGGGATCTGGGCACCTGCACAAGATCTACAGTACTGTGTTTATATAGTATCATCTCTTCTTCTCCCAGACATTGATCATTAGATGTTTAGACCTCAGAGCATGATAATTGTTCAGAGATAAAAAGAATCCAGTAACCTGCGGCTACACATTACTTAGGGGTACACAGAGGCCTCTATGGTTGTGTTTTAAACACAATTGAAGGAGCAGCATAGGGGCATAAATTCATATCATGAGCCCAGAGGTAAAATAGTTGTTGGTCCCCCCCCCCACACACACACACACTAATACCCATTTCACACCGCAGCTATAACACGGTATATTGCCGATGTTTAAGCATGTCAACCCGGCTTTAGGAGCAGTGTGAAAGCTCCATAGTCAAAATACCGGGTCAAAAAAAACAGTAATTCAAATTGTGTTAAAAGAATATTAAACGGTTCAAAGAAAATCCATTTTGCAGTGTGAAAGCCTCAGACCCGGTATTTTGAACACATGACTGTGCCACAGAAGGTGATAGGCTGTCTCCCTGCCTGATATTGACACTATCCTGAATCAGGAAACAAGAGAAATAGCATTTGAAGTAGTGGAGAAGCATTGCTGGCAAAATGACGGGCCACCGGTTGCTCGCTCACCATCAATTTGCACCAGTGGGTCATAATCTTCATAATTCTTCTATTATATACCGTATGGTAGACCAGATTGCTTTTTCTTTGCGTGGAGGAGACCGTGGACGGAGATGAATACAATGTGAGTCCAGGTGGATTTTGTGACTGGATACGGTGTCACTGAGGGGGCTTAATGAGAGTGTAAATTGGAATGTTCTGCTGACCTAATGATAACTCTTGCATATTTGTCATTAATGCGTTGAGCCTTAGATCCTGTTATCTTCTAGTCCTTGTGTGTGTATATATTTTTATCTATTTTGTCATTTTATGTCTATTTTGTTAATTTGTTGCTATGGTAAGGTGTGCAATTGTGTGACGTTTTTCTGACGCCATCTGTTATGCGGCGCGTGCGGGCCGGCAGACATAGGTTGACGCTACTTAAGCTAATTGAGCATTGTATGTGGTAGCCTGATGATGATACAACTATGTATTGAAACATTGCATTGAGGATTACTTTGCAATAAATTTTGCTTGCATTAAGGTTGGAGTGTGGTACTTTCTGTACTACTGGATCAGCATTGTAGGAGGATTATATATATATATACAGTATATATATATATATATATATATATATATATATAAAAAGAATACTTTGGATTAGCGAGTGCTACCTACTCCCTGGATATATATATATATATATATATACCCTACATACTATATATATATATATATATATATATATATATATATATATATAGTATGTAGGGGTAGAACCAACAATTATCATGCCTCCGGGCACCTGGAGCAAACTTATGCCACTGACCAGTACACATTGGCCCTTAGATCTGATTGCAGTACAAATTTGTTCTCAAAATGGGCAAAACCATGTGCACTGCAGGTGGGGCAGATGTAACATGTACAGAGAGAGTTACATTTGGGTGGGTTCAGGGTGTGTTGAAACTGAAATCTAAATTGCAGTGTTAAAATAATGCAGTCTGTATTTACCCTGCACAGAAACAAAATAGGTCACACAAATGTAACTCTCTCTGCACATGTTACATCTGCCCCACCTGCAGTGCACATGGTTTTGCCCATTTTGAGAACACATTTGTACTGCGATCAGATCTGAATAAGGGCCAATGGCCAATGGCCCTTATTCAGATCTGATCGCAGTACAAATGTGTTCTCAAAATAGGCAAAACCATGTTACATCTTCCCCACCTGTAGTACACATGGTTTTGCCCATTTTGAGAACAAATTTGTACTGCAATCAGATTTGAATAAGGGCCATTATGCTGCCACACAGTATGCCCAATTTCCATTATGACATACAGTGTCCCCAGATCATATTATTAGTAATATGATAATGTGGTGTATTTTTTGTAATTTTTTTTTTTAAGTCAGAAGTTCATAAATGCGCTCCTCAGGGCATCCCAGGTCCAGGTTTTAAGTATATCCATAGCTCAGCACAGATGGTTAAATAAAATTGACTGAAGTATTTATAAAGTCACCTAAGGCCAAGCATGGGTATATTTAAAACCTGGACTGTTGTGGGGCCTTGAAGACTTTGTTCTGGAACCTCTGTCTTAACCTAAGAGTTATAGAAAACATTGTTTTAATTTTTTCTGTCTGGAGGGGAGATATACTAAGCCTCGGATAAAGCGATAAAGTGGAGAGAGACATTTATTAAAGGCACATGTCCTCAGACTCTGTCCTCAGGGCCCCTAATACAGTAGTTCATGTTTTCCAAGTCACCCGGCAGATGCACCGGTGCATGCTATATTCACTGAAACATTTTTATGATCCACAGGTGAAGCTAAATATTTCACTTTTAATTCTGTGAGGAGACCTGGAAACATGAACTGTTTGAGGTCCTGAGGACTGAGTTTAAAAAAATATGATGAAAAGGAAAACAGCTGAAAAATCAATATATTAAAACAACATTTTCAAACAGGATGGAAATACCCAACTCAATTTTTGACATGTAGAAAAGTAAAAATCATAAATTAAGTCTTCATCCCCCCCCCCCCTGAAACTTACATGCTACTTCATCATCATATTTTCCCCACTACTCCTGTTTTGTAATCCAAGCGCGCGGTGGTCGTGGCATATTAATTTATTTACAAGGTTGCATAAATGCAGTATGAGTACAATGCTTGCTAAAAAACAGAAACTTCTAGTGAAATAATATTGAATGGTAGATGTTAGAGCACAGATGGTGTAATGGTTAGCATTACTGCCTCACAGCACTGAGGTCATGGGACCGATTCCCACCATGGCCAGAGTTTGTATATTTTCCCCGTACTTGCGTGGGTTTCCTTTTGGGTACTCCGGTTTTCTCCCTCAATCCAAAATATACTGGTAGGTTTAATTGTCTCCCAACAAAATGAACCCTAGAATGTCTGTGTGTGCGTGTACATGTGATAGGGAACAGTGGCGTAACTATACATTTTTCTCCCCCTGCCAAAAAGTTTGTTTGGTTGTGGATAATGCTATGATGTTGTTTTTGGTTGATTTTTCAGGAGTGTCTGTTTTTTCATCATGATGTTCTATGTAATGAGAAAATATGAAAAACTAGCGACTCGCCCCGGCGTCGCACGGGAAGCACTAATTATCTATAGCCAGATGACTTCGGATTTTTGTAGTTGCTTGTTAGATTTGCGGCTTGAATATTCAGTTGCATTTGACAGAAGTTTGGCGGGAACGAAATCTCATTTGTCAATTAATTGCCAATCCCCCTCCCCCAAAAAATTCTGTTGATCCATCGCTACCAAACTTCACAGGATCAACCGCTGGGCTAATATGAAGATTACCTGAAAATTTCATCAAAATCGGTCAAGCCGTTTTGGAGTTCATAGGGAACATACACACATACACACATCCATGTATATATATATATATATATATATATATATATATATCATTTATATATATATATATATATATATATATATATATATATATATATGACAGGTGTTTGCAGATGTGTGCTACTATGCTGGAACTCTCTAGAAGTATCATCATTGACACTGGTGAGAGGGGTCAGAGTTCGTACTGTATGCAGTCAATGGGATCGATTCCTATTTTGTGTGCACACCCTGCTACGTGTCTATAGTAATGAGTGTTTATAGTATCTATTCAATTGTTGCTCCGATCAGATGTCCATTAACATTTTACACAGCTGATAGCTCTGGGATTAACCACGCAAAGTAGCCAAACCCATCTAATGTTAAAGTCCAGGTTTGATCGCATTGGGAGCCCAAATCATGGATTTAAAACACAATTTTTTCTCGCATCTCTATAGGTTGCGATAAAAAATGTATGTACTGCGGGTAATGAGCATCTGATTGTAGTAAAAATTGAATAGCTCTAATAGATGCCCATTACTATAGACAAAGAGCAGGGGATGTGGGCAACATTTTTATAAGCCCCAATATGTTGACAATCAATATTTCAGCAGTTTCGACCTACAATAATAATACTAAAAGAAAAAACAGGAAGGGAACATTCTCATGTCAACATTATAATGGTCTATATATTATATAAAAAACAGCCAGACCATCTGTCTCATAGGGGTCCAAGTGGAGATGTTGCCCATAGCAACCACTTACATTCGAAATATCATTTATCAAGCACCTTCTAGAAAATAATAGCTATAACCTGATTGGTTGCTATGGGCAACATCTCCACTTTAATAAGCCTACAGTTTACCAAATATTCCCTGAAGGCGCTCCTGCTTCACCTGCTATCGCTGTGACTGGGCTACTGTACTGTTACAGTACAGCCCCACTCAGGAGAGTGAATGATAAGTCATGACGGTAATGTAGGCGTTGTAAAGCAGGAGAAGCGGCTGAGATGATGTGATTGCATGGAATGCATGGATCCTCCCAAAGGCATATCTGGCCCTGCCAACTAGTTTCACCTAATAGCAGACATGTATTAATATGTTCACATAAATGGTGTACCGGTGTGGAAAATAAAAGGTAAATCTCTATATTTAAACATAAGCTCTGCAATTTGGGGTGATTCTGGTTGACTCGCTAGGCAGTGTAAATTCGCTGCTTAGCGAGCCATCTAATGCCGCCCACTGGGCAAGCGAATGCCTACCCCCCACCACCATACATTTCGATTTTGCATAAACATCCATTCAAAATGAGTCACCAACCATCGAATGATTGTGCCACCCATTTGCAAATATGTCAGCCTAGCATCTTGGACGCAGACGGAGCGGGCGCTGGCGTCCTGTGAAGTCATCCACCCACCTTCATTAGAATGGGGATGCCTAGTGTTTTCCTGGTTGCACCCACCATTATTGTAGGAACACCCAGGAAATGCAGGGCGTCCCCATGCGAACGCCTCGAAAACTGAGCAAGCTAAAATACGCATGCGCAGAGGCTGAATATCAAATGTACCAGAATCAGGCCCTTTGAGAGGTTCCCAAATGAACCTCTTTGGACACTATCTCTCATAGAGGAATTAGTCATCACTAGTAACAGATTCTGACTGCATCAAACAGATAATTAATCCCATCTGCATGTAATGGTTGCTCAGGACTTATTCATGTCCCATAGTATTAGTGGTGTCATAGCAGGGTTTTCTAACAATGGGTTTTGCCAGTGAGAAATATGTTTTGAGTAAGTGATTGCTTTAGTGACAGAAAACATCAAATGGGAAATTCTGTTTCCATGTCACACATGACCACTTCTAATACCTGCTCTGAAACACTCTCGTGTAATATGCAAATTCAGTCAGTGTTGTAGTATTACTAACCTTTCCTTTCGAAAAATGTATTTAAAAGCATTCTTTTTGACACATGCAAAGTCAATTAATTTCCAGTTAACATGACTAGATATGGATGGGTCTGTTATGCATAACTCAAAAAATGATTTGCATCCAGAGGGCCCATTTATCATTCCGTAACATAGGCTGAAAATATTATTTTACAGCTACTTTCTGGGAATGATTTAACTGGGCTATAGATCCCGGATATCCTGTATCCCCAATGCAGTCCACTGTCCCCATACATAGTATCCGAGGTATTAAAGCTTTTCGGAGCAGCTATCTTCATACAGAAGCAATATTACATTGCTATGGTAATTGAATATACTGCGCTGCAACATGTGGGTAAATAGATACATGACTAATTGGGGACTTGAAGGGCATATTAATGAACAGTCAGTGGCAGCACCGGGCTCTTTGACACTGAGGGCGGGATGTATCAATACTCGCATTTCTGCAGTGAAGTGGAGTCCTTTTTTTCGTGGTCTTTTCGCGGGCTTTTTGCGGAGTTTTCCGCATTATGTATCATTTTTTCCCTCTGTTCCTAGGTCTGCGGTAATGCAGACCTCCGTCGGAATCTTTTCGTTGTTTTTTTTTTTTTGCGCATGCGCAATGAAGTGTATTTTTCCTCTCATGCGCAGATCTATTGAATTTTTTTTTTTCTATGCACTGGACATGGGGCAGCAGACATTATAGGAACTTTCCAAACACACAGCCAGCATAGCACTATTTAGCATGATGATAACATGATTACCTGAATGCTATACATAGCGCTATATAGCGCTATGCTGGCGGTGTATATATGGGTGATGTGTTTGTGAAGATCCTTTAATGCCCGCTGGCCAAAAGTCCCTGCCGCTGATGCTTGTGTTAATGTTTTTTATATGTATATCGCCTGCAATACTAGGCGAATATTTCCAAGGCATAGCTGAGCGCTGCGAATGTTAATACATTACACAGCGCGTCAGCTTACATACAAATGAATGACAGTTACTACCGCGCCGGAAACACCGCGATAGTACAAGCCGGCGATTATTGATACATCATGAGAAGACACTGCGGATGCGTAAAGGGGATGTCAGCGCTGCGGTAAGCGTTAGTACATCCCGCCCCCAGTGCCCTAAATAGCTCCTATGTGCGGGTCTTCTGCGTGGGCCTTTAAATCGGTCACAGCCTTACAGGGAGCAACGTGACTTTTTGAAATCAGGACAGTTAAGAGGTATGATCACAGTGTAGCATCCGGCTCCCCGTCACAGTGGAGGAGCCAGCATATTGGTATCACGGGTTCGGTGGGTGATATTACATCACGTATTCAGTGTTTTAGATGTCCCATAGACCATGGGTACCTAGGCAACTGAATCATTTCTTGTCTAGAGCTAGTGCCAGCCCTTCTGGGAACACTTAAAACCAAATTCCAGTCGCTGAAATGTGTAAAATGTTGCTGCCAAATGTATAATGGAATGAATATGCTACTGAACAATTTAGAAAGTTGTGCTCATCTCTACATTGGAGACATAACTAACAGGACCTTCCACATTATTGCAGAAGGAGAGGTGTTGCCTAGGCAACTGGCCAGGCGCTGATGTGGGGCGTATCACAAAGCAGCTACTAAAGAAGGAAGTGTGGTCCCTCAAAAACAGAAATACACAGAAAAGGAGGAAATAGCGCTATACACCAATGAGGAATTAAACATTACAATATTTAACAGTAAGAAACAACATAAAATCATAAGCTTATATGAGCATGAAGCACCGTTGACAATTGATCATAAATAGGTGGGATCCGTTCCTATATATACCACCAATGTTAATGTCCACACATGTCAATCTCCAATAGATAAGTCTCTCTAAAGCAGGGCTGGGCAACAGTGGCCCTCCAGCTGTTGATGAACTACACATCCCAGGATGCTTTGTATTAGTTTTGCTATGTAGCCATGCTGAAACTGACGCAAGGCATGCTGGTATGTGTAGTTCATCAACCTCTGGAGGGCCGCTATTGCCCAGCCCTGCTCTAGAGAATGGGTAGATATAATTACCACAGTTCGACCACTCGTAGAATTCTCTTCTACATGCCGCACAAAGGCCTCCACTGCAGCTTCCGGTTACTCCGGTGCCACATGCTGCAGATTGCAGTGACTCAAAACAAATCCCATGTATTTTGCACTTGATTTATGGGAACATAAAGAAGTTGCATGGGGGCTAGGTCTGGTCTGTCCAGTGAATGACCAAGCTCCTGGATAAGTTCCAGAAGTTGCATAACGGCAGACCAAGCATGAGTTCTTGGCTGGTGCCTGGAAATGGCTTTCAGCACTTACGGCGGGCATTGGGTGGCATGTTAGTCCAGGGCTGGATTTAGGGGTCAGGCCGCCCCTAGGCACCAAATTTTTAGCCGCCCCCCTGGCCCCGGAGGGAGAGAGAGGACCCTTTTAGATTTTTAAAATAGGAGGGAGATCAAGAGGGAAAGAGAGTTACCGCTTCGCCTTCCACTGTTCCAGAACACCGCACTCCTACCTTCGCAGCAGCCACCGGCAGGCAGAGAGAAGGCTGAGACACCCGGGAGGTGGCAATAGCAGCGGTGGCGGGCACCGGTAGCCCAGACACCGTGCTCCTCCTCTTCAGCAGCAGTCATCGGTGGGCAGGGAGAGGGCTGAAATATCCGGGCGGCAGCGGCGGCAAAAGCGGGAACCGACAGTCCGGACTCCGCGCTCTTCCTCCTCCGCAGCAGCCATAGGTGGGCAGGGAAACGGCTGAGATATCCGGGTGGTGGCAGCAGCAGCGACGGCAATAGCGGTGGTGGCGGGAGCTAGAAGCCGGGTAACACACCCTAACAGGACTGAGGGAGGGCGCTGCAGCCCATAGTGCACCCAGGCGGACACTCAGTGAGCTCTGCATATCCCGGAGTTTCCGGCAGCACTGAGACCCCAGGAGCAAGCAGCACTGCAGCCCGCTGACGCCGAGGTGTGGGATGCTGCTGCTGTGGGATGACAGCTGACAGGTGGGATGCTGCTTCTGTCGGATGATAGGCTGTGCAGCTCTCCATGCACCTGCACAGCTCACCCCCCGTAAAACCAACCCTGCTGGCTGCCGCCCTTAAAATGTGCCGCCCCTAGGCCCGTGCCTCACGGGCCTAGTGGCAAATCTGGCCCTGTGTTAGTCCCCAATGATAGTGCCCAAGTGGAATTTTAGCTATTTTATATGACCAATCTTGGCCACAAAAACAGCAACCATCTGCTTTGGCTGCATTCAAAACAGAAGCTTTGTGGTGGCGAATCTCCAACTTGGGTCCATGGGGTTGAAACTGTAGATCCAGGCTTCTTAGATTCAGGATTCATCCCAGCCAAAGTTTAAATTACCACCATCAAACCAGGACAGCAATGTTTCCACGCCGTCAACAGAGTCACCTTCTGCTATTGAGTTAGCTGATGGGTCCAATAAGATGCCTATCTCCTTCTGTATCTGGACCATGGTCACTCTGACATCCACCTCAACAGTGTCTCACATGGCAGCAATGCTGTTTGTCCTTGTTGATGGCAGACACAGGATGTCTTCCAGGGACCATCTATCTCACCGGTACTCTGCAAACGATTCTGTCGGTCAGAATGATGCTTCTTCCCCCCCAAAAGCCACTCGCAGTTGGCCAACATTCTCCTGATGTCACAGAACATCATGGCTCTCAAGTGATCTTTGTTGAGCTCCATCACAAGGTTGTGAAGGAAGAGAACATACGGGGTCAAATGTAATAGGATGAGAGTTTCAGACAGTGAGAGATTTTGGGAGAGTTTTCCCATTCTTTTTAAAGCAGCAATCAATTTCACTGCAAAACTAGGTTGATTTTGCCCATGTAGTTAATTGCTGCTTTAAAAAGAATGGGAAAACTCTCCCAAAATCTCTCACTGTCTTTTACATTTGGCCCACTGACTTCTTCAGTGGGTAGTGCTGAATATATACGGTTCTATGCCTTGACATTTCACAAGATCTTTAGCCAGAGATTAACGTGCACAGCCATAAAGTCAGATTATGTCTACTCTACTTATGCACATCTGGAAACTAACTGTACACCACTGTACATTGGTGCTATTAAGGCTGAAGATAGGACACCTACCCACACACACACTGCGGAAATACACATTTAATGGGGAGTCCTGAACATATGGCTGCACGGTGCCGTAACATTTCTGATCACCTTCCTGGACACATCCCAAATCTGTCTATGGAGTATACAGGAATGTTGTTGCCTTTGTAGGATCAGAAGCATGTTACACAGATGCTTCTAATGTGGGACATTTTATTGGTTGAAGCGCACAATACAAATGAAGCAGATCAATGAACATCGGTTGCTTTGGGGCTTATGGGAAGTTGTTGTGGTTGAGTATTCATCCACTTATGAGGGGTGGTTGGTTTTTTGTTTAATTAGAGCATCTGAATAGGACTTTTTTGGGGAAATGAATGACAATAAATCTTTTAATATGTGGGAACAGATGTTCTGTTTTTCATACATAGTAGCTGAAGTCAACTATTTCCTGGTATAAATGATGTTTTTTCTCTTCTTTTATAAGTTTAGATGTCTCTTATTATCTGTTATCAGGAGTAGCAAGCAATATATATGTTTTTACCCTAGACACTTGAAAAGCAATAGGATAGAAGTATATATTGTGAATCCTATATAATAAATGACTAACCCTACTCCTCACCTCTATGGGAGGGGGGATTCAAGTGTTGCCATTAGATGGCGCCCATTGGAGCAATTAAAGTGTGGCTTGTTTGGGTGAGCGCAGCAACTGACGTTTACTGTTATGTTGTTCAGTCATTTTGATGGGCTAATAACTAGAACACTAATAGGGCACTAATGTTACGCTGGAGAGTTGCAGTTGGTTTGGTTCAGCATTGGTTGTAGGAGTAGGCAAGTGAAGAAAGCAAGGTGGCTTGCTCATTAAGCATGGAACACTAGAGATGAAGAATTAGACTTTGGAATGATAACAGGCCAGAGGTGTGATAGTTCTATATCTTTATTATCAGTAGTAGATACAGGTTGAGTATCCCTTATCCAAAATGCATCGTACCAGAAGAATTTTGAATAATGGATTATTCTGTATTTTGGAATATTTTTATATTTCAATCAAACACATGAAATGCACACAAATATATTGTATTTGTGCATGAAACAAGATTCGATAAAATTAATTAAAGTTTGTGTACTGTCTTAGGCACTCAATTTGAATGCTAAGCAGTCATTTTATTGCACATGATGTCCCCAGTAATTCCAGTCACATATCATGTCCCCAGTAGTGCCAGTCACATATCATGTCCCCAGTAGTGCCAGTTACAGATGTCCCCAGTAGTGCCAGTTACAGATGTCCCCAATAGTGCTGTTACAGATGTCCCCAGTAGTGCCAGTTACATATCATGTCCACAGTAGTGCTGTTACAGATGTCCCCCAGTATTGTTGTTACAGATGTCCCCAGTAGTGCCAGTTACAGATGTCCCGAGTAGTGCCAGTTACAGATGTCCCCAGTAGTGCCAGTTACAGATGTCCCGGTGTAGTGCCAGTTACAAATGTCCCCAGTATTGTTGTTACAGATGTCCCCAGTAGTGCCAGTTACAGATGTCCCGAGTAGTGCCAGTTACAGATGTCCCCAGTAGTGCCAGTTACAGATGTCCCGGTGTAGTGCCAGTTACAGATGTCCCCAGTATTGTTGTTACAGATGTCCCCAGTAGTGCCAGTTACAGATGTCCCCAGTAGTGCCAGTTACAGATGTCCCCAGTAGTGCCAGTTACAGATGTCCCCAGTAGTGCCAGTTACAGATGTCCCCAGTAGTGCCAGTTACAGATGTCCCGGTGTAGTGCCAGTTACAGATGTCCCCAATATTGTTGTTACAGATGTCCCCAGTAGTGCCAGTTACAGATGTCCCGAGTAGTGCCAGTTACAGATGTCCCCAGTAGTGCCAGTTACAGATGTCCCGGTGTAGTGCCAGTTACAGATGGCCCCAGTAGTGCCAGTTACAGATGTCCCCAGTGGTGCTGTTACAGATGTCTCCAGTAGAGCTTTTAGCAAATATTGGATAAATGGATATTTGGATAAGGAATACTCAACCTGTATAATGAATGGCTGCTTGATATGGCAAATAAAGGCACTGATATGGTGTAAACTTAAGTTTCCAGTTACTGGAATTGAAATCTAATTGGAGACTGTTGACTGCACAATGAAGACTTGCGAACTGGAACAGCGAAGTAACCGCATTTGATACAGGATAATAATTGGATTTTAAGTAATGGAGAGTGAGGTGAGCACTGCAGGAGGTTGCACATGGAGGCATCTAGAGCCAGTGTAGCAGCAGCGGCAGTGACAGTTACTGAGATGCGCAGACAAAGAAGATCATGCAGCTTTCCTGGCATCACCTGCAGATCTGCATGAGCACCACTTGACCGCAGACTATCCATTCTGACATCTATCAAAACTGACTCAATTTACGCTGACTGAATATATTAATTATGTATTATTTTGTCAAAAGTGTGGTGTGGTCTGTGCGGTGTGGGTCCACCTGGACCGGAACCATGCCTATTCAAATGTGTTCCAAATTAGCAGAGATGGATTGAGGTTTGTAGGGGCATGAGGGAAACTAACTTGTGGGGCCCCTACCAATACAATTATTAATATTATATGCTGGAGATGTTATCAATAACAATACAATAATATACCCTCCAACATGACCCATTCCATTAGGTACAAAATGCTCTATTCCTGGATTTCCCTGCCAGTGGCAGTTACAGAGGTTGGACTCCAGCACAGTCCAAAATTCAAAGAGGAGGGACACATCAACTGCCAGTGATGTTTGGAGTGGCATTAGGTGTGGCTCCCCTTTTTAAATATTGGACTGTGCTGCAGGCCCCCCTCTGCAACTGTTACTGGTAAGGAAGTCCAGAAACACAGCACTTTGTACCTAATGGAATGGGTCATGTTGGAAGGTATGCAATAATTATCTGTAAATGCTCATCGCTGTATAGCCTCTAGTTCACGATATGCCACACAGAAAGTTCATTCACATAAGCCACAGTGCATTCCACACCTTACAACTTGTTAGGGCAGTACCTATAGAGTGGTATTGACACAAATATTACTGTTTCTTGTAGTCTTTAACTTTAGAAAGGAACGCCAACACCTTCTGATGCTAAAGCAAAACAGCTTGGAAGATCAGAGAATATGAGACAATGCTAGGATGCTGCCAGCATTGCCATGGAGATAGGTCTTAACCAGATACAGCCACAATTATGGTGGCCAATTCCAGGGCATGTTTTCTATTGAAAAATGCTCAATCCATGGGATTCCCTGGATTCCCAGGATTGAGTTTGTCAGTGTAATGACTAACTGTAATTCCACCTCCCTCCCCCCAAGTGGGCTGCCCCACAGTGTTACTTATGTTACTTACACGGGTCTAGATGGAAGTGGCGGGCAGCAGCAGGACCTGGAGCGGTGCAGGGGACTAGAGGCAAGAAGTGCAACGGGCTGCTGCACAGCATGACCTTTGACATCATGTCACACACATAGCCGTGATCAGGAGGAGCCAGGCAGCATCTGAGCGGGTGCTCAATGCCACCTTGCATTAGATTGCGCAGGCTAATCTCGGGATTTAAAGCTACAATCCTAGGATTCAAATCCCTCTGATTTTAGTGTCAAATCCTGGGATCCCGACAATCCCAATCCCAGGATTGGCCACTCTAGCCACAATGTCATTAAATGGGAAGATAGTGGCCATTGGTGGTATGTTGTTTGCAATAAATACACTATGAAGAGCAATTTACAATGTTTTGTTATTGTCTGCATAGACAGTATCATCAAACTACAACTAGAATACACCTATCCCAATACTAGCTGTAATGAAGCAAATGCAGTAGGTTCTAGTGACTTTTACTCATCTTACACGTTCTCATGTTTTGGTATGGCATTTTATTCATGGGTTACACAATGTTTCTAACCTTAAATGTTTGCTAGATGGCTCAGTATTCAGCTGTTGCTAAATGAAGGGAGTGACTTTATTAATATGCTAATAATGGGGTCCTTATACCAAGTGAGTCACATGTTACATGACCCCTTTCTTTCTAATCACACTCGCTCTGAAAGAGACAGATGGCCCATGGATCATCTGAATGTATCTTACTTCATACGCCTTCCTCCAAAATCTGCATGCATGGCTAACCACTTTTATTTCTGAGTGCAGAAGAGACCCAGCCTATGACTGTGGTCTGTGAGATATACTAGCGGAGTTTATGTCACCTCTACATATTTTGTATGTAGAGGAAACTGTCCTCTTTCTAGTGAGATCATTTTTTAATAACTATATGCTATAGTAATTGGGGCTAATTCAATACCACCAATTGTGCAAAAACCGCTATTAGCTAATCTTCGAACTTCTGCACATGTGCAGCCACCAAAGGGTGCATGCACCAAGCTGAGTCTATGGTCACTTCTTGGAAGGATGCAATAGCATTTTGTTAAGGTGCCCACACACTAGAAAGATCTGCAATCTTAAGATGTGCGCATAAATTAAGGTGCCCACACACTAGAACAATTTTTGGGCCGATTGGCCGATTTTCGATAAATCGGCCGATATATCGGCCGATAATCGGTCGAAAATCGGCCGATGCTCGCTCCCGTGGATCTTTTGCTAAATCTTCTGATCTTACATGCTGCAAAAAAGATCAGAAGATTTAACAAAAGATCCATAGGAACGCACACGGGATCTTAAGAAAAATCTTTGGTAAAGATGTGCACTTGCCTGAAATCTTTTGTCCAGATCGGACAAAAGATTTGAAGGCTAATTTATGCGCACATCTTATGATTGCAGATCTTTCTAGTGTGTGGGCACCTTTAAGGTGCCCACACACTAGAAAGATCTGCGATCTTAAGATGTGCGCATAAATTAGCCTTCAAATCTTTTGTCCGATCTGGACAAAAGATTTCAGGCAAGCGCACATCTTTACCAAAGATTTTTCTTAAGATCCCGTGTGCGTTCCTATGGATCTTTTGTTAAATCTTCTGATCTTTTGTGCAGCACGTAAGATCAGAAGATTTAGCAAAAGATCCACGGGAGCGAGCATCGGCCGATTTTCAGCCGATTTTTGACCGATTATCGGTAAATATCGGCCGATATATCGGCCGATTTATCGAAAATCGGCCAATCGGCCCAAAAATCGTTCTAGTGTGTGGGCACCTTTAGCCTTGAAATCTTATGTCTGTCCTGGACAAAAGATTTCATGCAAGTGCACATCTTCACCAAAGATTTCTCTCCATGTGCGTTCCTATTGATCTTTAGCTAAATCTTCTGATCTTTCAAGTGACATGTAGGATCAGAAGATTTAGCAAAAGATCCGTGGGAGCGCGGATCAGATCGCGATCAGCCGATTTGCGGTAAATCAGCCAATCGGCAACAAAATCGTTCTAGTGTGTGGGCACCTTTAGTCACTGGGGAATGGTGACTGAAGGTGCCCGCACACTAGAAAGATCTGCGATCATAAGATGTGCGCATAAATTAGCCTTGAAATTTTTTTTCCATTCTGGACAAAAGATTTCAGGCAAGCGCACATCTTTACCAAAGATTTTTCTTAAGATCCCCTGTGCGTTCCTATGGATCTTTTGTTAAATCTTTTGATCTTTTGTGCAGCATGTAAGATCAGAAGATTCAGCTAAAGATCCACGGGAGCTCGCATCGAAAATCGGCCAATCGAGAGAGAGAGATCAGCCTGGACAGGCGGGACACTGCTGCTGCGCGCCGGAGGCGCGTTGAATTTTTTTGGGGTGTGGCCTAATTTGGGGCGTGGCCTATACTCGAGGCTCTTCCGCGAGGCCACACCCCCATTTTGCCGCTATGGGGGCATGACCCAGAGGCTCTGTGAGCCTCTAGCCATGCCCCCGGCCCCCTGGCTGCGGGAATAGACGCTGTGCGCATGCGCACAGCGTTTATTCCCCGCTGCTTAGCAGCTGACAGGGGGGACTCCCAACAGCCCCCCCACACCGCGGGACACTGCCGCCCGCGGGTGGGACAGCGGGACAGGCCCTGACAATCGGGACTGTCCCGATAAAATCGGGACTGTTGGGAGGTATGGATATATAATACAAGTACTAACTGTGGTGGGGGCTGACAGGGAGATCCTTGCTGCAGTGTTTGCTTTGGATCCCTGTGACTTGCTGGGTCCTCCTCCTCCCCTCATCCGCACAGGCAGTGCACCATGATCTCCTCTTACTGAGAACTGCTTTCAGTCATCCATTAGTCTGGTCTGCTCTGGTCCACGACACCCTCAGAGAATAAATTAGTGTGCCGAGCCCGCTGCGTGGCGAGCGCAGCGAGCCCGCAAGGGGGGGCGATCCACGTCCCCCCCTTGTCGGGATTTTGGCGGTCGGGATTCCGGCGTCGGGATTTTGAACGCCGGGATCCCGACCGCCGGGATTTAATACTGAATCCGACACACCACGGGGACAGAAATCAGAGGCAGATAGATAGCTGGTAAGGGGCTATTTAATATTTATAGTTGTAGGACCAGGTCTGGGCCCCCATCTTTTCCAGGGCCCAGGACTCCAGACCCCACAGACCCCCCCTGTCGGCGGGCCTGTGCGTACCTATCATCCTTCGGGTCAGTTATGTGGTAGTTGTGCTTCCGATTGGCTGCCACTAGCACTGGTTTTGCCTATCACTTTGACTATAAATAATTTGATTAGGTCCTAGACCAGCAACCCAAGACACCCCTGCAAGGGATTTGCGGCGCCTGGGGTGCCTAGGCACACAGATTGAGAACAATTGCTTTATAGCCTATGAACCAATAAAGAAGCAGTACTCCCTATGGGATATTTGACACAATAGTTAAACTTTGTGTACAGAGCTTGTTTCAATAGTGTTTCCCAACGGTGATCTGTTCTTCTCTGAGTTCTGTTTCAATCTGCTATTTATGAAGTTCCTCTTGGTGCTGAAGGGTGTAGGTCTGTGTGGGTACTTTTATTAGAACCACCTAATATAGCCACTTTCTTAAAATGTTGTTGTAGGTCCCCACCTCACGCCCCATCCATCTGCATGTGAGTGACGTGCAAGCATTGTGCTCTTAACTATCACTGTGACGCCTTTGTGGTTAGTGTCATTTTCCACTTCCCCAAATCATGCAGCTTCTGAGAGTTTCAGCTCTAGCTTCCACCGTCGCTGGGGCTTTATCAGTCAGACTAAGAGCCCTGTGGTTTAAAATACATGTTAAGTTAAATAACTGAAATCGAGGCAAAAGGGGAATTTAGTTGACATGCAATATATATACAGTAAATGTATTTCTTTTTCTTGCAATAAACTGGAGCCACGCCACTGATTGCTTAACTAATCCACGCACGCACTTCTAAATTATTTACAAATCATCCTCTGTTTTCAAAACACCCCAGGGAGCAAACAGCTTTCTACTGAAAGACAATGAGATCGCTACTGTATGTCAAGTGCCACACACGCCGGAGGCCCAAGAGCCACGCCCATCATTGGAGTTTTATTGTATAGAACTGCTTACAATAAGTAAAGGATCCATGTAAAATGCACCTGCTGCCTACACATAATGGAGGTGGTCAAATATTCATGAGAATACACCCTATAAACTGGTGACATCATTGAAGCATGAGAGGACCAATGACAGTCCTGTATGTTCTACGTTCCCCAGTTTATAGTTCCTCGGAGTGCTGCAAGGAGATGATCTCCTCCATGGTGGTTGTGCGTGTTATTAAAATAACAGGTTAGAATACGGTCACTAGGTCTACAAGCATTAGGTCGACAGGGTCATTAGGTCAACACAAGCATTATGTCGACATGGGGAAGGTCAACAGTTAAACAGTCAACATGGGGTTTTTCACATTTTAGGGGGAACCGACATGTGCCGACAGGCTGTATTTCATGCCCTACCATAGGGCGTGGTGGGAGAACAAAATAGTGTGTCGAGCATAGCGAGGCATCGTTCTCAAAGCATGGTGAGCGCAGCGAGCCATGCGAGGGGATGCGATGCTACATTTCAGTGTCCATGTTGACTGTGTCGACATTCGGGACAAAAACCCATGTCGACCTTATGACTGTCAACATTCCCCATGTCGACCTAATGACCCTGTCAACCTAACCCATGTCGACCTAGTGGTGCCGTCCTAATGCTTGTAGACCTAGTTTCTGTTGATCCAGTTCCGGTTAGAACTTACAATAAACACTGCCATCAGCCACAGGTCTATGTGCCGGTACTGAGCTAATGTTACTCCAGTTTGGATAATGCATATGCTGTAATGTAGACCTGCGCGTTTCTGGCACTTTTCCTTATGACTGGAAAGGCAGAAGGGAGAGGGAATGGGTGTAAGGTACAGTATGGGTGTGATCTCATACACACCTCTAGAAATAAGCAGTTAGGAGGGATACGAAATGCATTGGGTCGACCACTGAAGGTTGACATATTGAAATAGGTCAACATGGCTAAGGTTGACAGAGAAGGAAGGAAGGTCGACACAAGCATTAGGTCAACAATGGGAAGGTAGACAGTGAAAAGGTCAACATGAGTTGTTCAGGTTTTTTTGTCCTGAATGTCGACATGGACATTGTCTAATGCTGTGTACACACGGGGGCGATAGGGGCTGAAATTGCTGGAAATATGGTCGCTGGTGACCATATTGCCAGTGATGAGAGTGTGCCCTGGCGATAAATCGCCGGGTGCGCGCTCCAGTTTTCAGCCCCTTTCTAATCGCTGGTCGCAGGAGCTTGCTTCTGCGACCAGCTGATTCCCTCTGCCGCTCCCCCGGCAGAGGTTCCCTTACATCAGCGACCAGCTCTGGGCGCTGATGAAAAGGAGAAACTGAGCAATATATCTCCCCCGTGTACTGCGTCCCCTCGCTATCATGCTATGTACATTTAGTGTACTGCGTCCCCTCGCTATCATATCGCGAGGTATACCCAGGACAGGTGTTAATGTCAGCTGCAGATGCAGAGCGAGCTGCATCTTAGGATGGGTGTGGCTCTGCATGTGGGCGTAGACACAACTTGTGCAGAGCACTTTTTCTATTTTTTTTTTTCTTGCCCATTTTGCAATTAACTCTCCGTCAGGCCACATGAATTCTGACTCTGGACTTCTCACACATACTTTTCCTGAAGAGCTACACTCAAGCAGCACATAAGTCACATTCTAGCCATACACTTGATCCAGTCTTTCCTGCTCTCCTCAATTCTTTACCAACATTTCTGGTAAATGACAATTGTAACTGCTGTACAGGTGCAGATTCCCTTGATTGCTTTGAAGGGCTTGTCTGCATAATTTAGCATTCCTGCTGGCCATACAGGAATCAGATCGGGTCCCCTCCACTAATCTTTACATTGTTTGGAATCCTGAAATGACTAGTCCCATCATACCATGGAAACTTTCAGGATCTGAAGGCATTCTCTATACGGCTACTTGTCAGTGGGTAGCCATTGATCCAGTGCTTCACACAACTTCTGCATTTATTAGTTTTGAAAACAGAAGGAGAAACTCCATAGAAACTGGTAATAAATAAATAAATCTAACTAAGCACAGACAATGTAGGAAAAACTGCACAGAAGTCTGCCAGACTGCAGTTATGGGCCTAATTCAGCTTTCATGGTAGGTTACTATTCAGCAATTTTTGATAATCTGCGCATGCTGGATTGCACATGCATGACCCCTTAAACTGCAGATGCATTAAGGGGAGCCGCGACTCCATATTGCAGGGACAGCGCAGGTGTGTCTAAACAGTTTGCAATATAAAAGACAGCGACCCACAGTCAGGCTTTGCAGCTCAGATGCACAGCCAAGGGGCTACCCTTAGCATGTGATAATTTCACTGTAAGGTAAAGTGTTCTCATGATAGTGATGTAATTGCAAGTCTTTGGACCAGGCCTGTTAAGCGACCTTGCCCATACCACCCAACGGCCTCCATAAAATTGTGGCTGTCCCAAGTCTCAATATCTTACACAGCGTGTAGAGCAGCAGCAAATACATGCTGTGTGTATGCACACAGCATCCATTCACAGAGGCAGAAGGACTGCATGCCGGCAGCTCGCAGAGGGCTGGCCATAGTCCCATACAGATGCCAGCTCGAGGTTTGGTTCGGGAGACCATCATTCCAGGAAGCCAAACCCCCTTTCAGTTAAGAGTCAAGACATGTCCGTTACCTGGCAACAGGAGTTGGGTGGCTCACCTTTTAAATGTTGGGAGGTTTGCCTTTCCTTGTTTATTCGCAAAACTAAGCTAAATAAGGTCCATGGTGGAAGATAACACAACAGCTTGTTTTACAGGGGTGTGGTATGACTGGCCGACTGTTGGGATCCAGATGGCTAGCATACCAACATTGGAATCCTTGCCGCTGGTACTCCGATAGGGGGGGGAAGCGCAAAAAAATAAAAAAAAGGCCCATATTGTGGGATTGGAGGCTCGCTGCACTCACCACAGGTTCTTTTTGCCCTCTTTAGGGGTCATGGATCCCCACAAGGGAGAATAGCCCGTTGGTCAGGATCGCGACTGTCGAGCAGTTGAACAGTCATGTTTTTGACATCAGAATACTGACCGCCAAGATTCCCTCCATTGGCCAATCATCCGGCACTCGTTTTACAGACTCAGGAGCTTAGCTGGGCTACAGCAATAGTAACAATTCATCTTGGCAAAACCGTGTTACGCTGCAGGTGGGGCAGATATAAAATGTGCAGAGATATTTAGATGTGAGAGGGGTGTGGCCATACTCAGATCTAAACTACAGTGTAACAATAAAAGTAGAAAAGAAGAATTTTTGCAAAGTGGAGTTAGCGCTCAAAATGTATTTTATGCAAACAGTTCTCTGCACTTCAAAGTTGATGGTTTCTTCTTTTTCTGACGATAGGGTATTTCCTCAAATGGTGTAGATTGAAGATATATGTAAAATAAATAAGAAATATATAGTGTAGTTTTTGGAAAACATCTTAACAAATCAATAGGCCAACCAAATGTTCTTCAGATATCGTACCATACTTACACCAAAATAGGAGTGTACAATGCTCAAAGGTTTATTTTAAATAGGTACATGAATGGATTCAAACTTTAAATTACACCATAGTGTTTCCTACCACCCAACACATTTGGGGAAATGAAGGTGGCCGTATCGAACATGCATGTTCAGTCACGGTTCCATGCATATCAAGATATCTTTTCAATTTTTCCATCAACTCTTTTTTTTTTTTTTTCCTTATAGCACTAACGAGATATATTCGGGCAAAAGGAAGTTACTAGGTGAATAATAACACAGGACAGAAGCTAGACGATACTGCGAAACCAATACGTGGCCGGCTTTATGGTCCTGATACTGAAAAGGAAGCTCAAAGTCCACATATGCCACAATGTGCTATCTTTGAATAAAGACGCAGTGTTGACAAAAGGATTAAAATAGCAGTTGTGTATTATCACAAGTCAGACAGTATAAAGGCCAAGTGTGCATAGAAATGTCATTAGTCACGGTTAAAAAGTACAATCAAAAAATGTCCTTTTTTTTAACAAACTTGTTAAAGCCAATATTCCTGACAAGAGTAAAGTTCTTGTTGGTTTTTATTGGATAGAAAAATAATGCAAAAAGTCTTCTAGAACAGTTAGAATACAGGCCAATTCCTCAACTTCAGACATTTATAACAAAGTAATATAGAACTAAAACTGCTGAGCACTTTGGAACAGCTTCATATGTACATGTAAACATGGCTATACTCTGGATAATTAATATAGACCATTAATTAGGGGTACAGGCATGAGGTAGCCTTTTTATTAGCACATATATAGAAAGTATGGAAGTCCTGTTGGCATCAGTGTGGTGTTTAACACACGAATGCTAATATAAAGAAAAAACTTATTCTTACTGCATATACACGATAGCACTACAAGTAGGCTAATTTTTCCTAATGTAAAGTATATACATTTCTCCATTATACAGTGATATGCTGGACAAATGTGGCCAACTTGCTTGTTGCTGAGCCTCCTCCCACATTCCAAACACCAAGCATCTAACTGGAACGGATGCCCTTCAGGGCAAAATGTACTAAACCTTGAAAGGTGATACAATGGAGAGTGATAAACCACCAACCATGGAGAGTGATAAACCACCAACCAATCAGCTCCTAACTTTAATTTTTCAAACAGCCTGTGACATGACAGTTGGGAGGTGGTTGTCTGGTCATTTATCACTCTCCGTTTTAGAACTTTTCAAGCTTAGTACATCTGGCCCTCAGGTTGGCTATTGCATTATTTCTCCCCACCATCACCTTCTGCTACGTGAGACTATTGCCGATAGGTTATCTAACTAGGATTGAAATCTAGTTATGATCAGCTGTATGAAATCTGGCTAGTCATACATGTGAACAAATTGTTTCTGGATAATACCATTTAAAATTATATGCATCAGCATTAGAAACAGAGATGTTCTCTTTATCAACATTATAATCCTAACTCACTTCTACACACCATACATTTTTCCAAGCAGAAGGAACCATTAAATGTCATTAGAGAAAAAGTCACAGATCTACTCATAGGCTGTCATGCTGTGAACTCCAAGGAATGTTCCACTCAGTTGACTTGAGCAATGAACAACTGGATCTCTATCAAATTTGGTGTCCACCTGCGACCCACTGACATCACAGTAACAAGAAATGACCAGCAAGATTGGCCATTGTGGTTAAGGAGACAGGCGACACTTATACCCCTTTCAGACATAAGCAAAAATCCCAGGACTAGCATATGTCCGAATGGCTCTACCTGGGACTTTAGTCCACTAACATCCCGGGTCCGGCGCACCTGCAATGGACCTGGGATTTTTAAAAACCCAGAATTGTACAGGGTTTAAAATCCCAGGTAGTATGTATGTCTGAAAGGGGTATAGTTTTCGCTTTGATATCATCAAGTTCTTAAGGAACTTGGTCAGATGTATTAGGCCTTAAAAAAAAAAAGAAAAGAAACATGAGGGTCAGCCCCTGTCTGTGTTTGAAAAATGACAGCTAGGAGCTGATTGGCTGGACATTTATCACCCTCACATTTATCTCTTTTTAAGGCTTAATACATCTGCCCCACAGTGTGGCTAAACGCATCCTAAAAACGTCTAGACAAAATCCAACAGCCTGACATTGTGCAGACATCACCATAAGATTTCCTATACCGCTATATCCATTAAGGTGAATTCTACTGCATGTGAATGTATCCATGATTCAATTTCTCAGCGCTACATTCAGGGATAAATAATTAACAATTAAATTAGTGCAAAGGGGAAAGCAGATTACATTTGCAGCTCTATTAATGGAATTACTGTACTGAATACATGTATTTCTATAAACACAATGTCCTAACTGCTTACCCAACATGACACTCTCCAGGAGGGACACCTTGCTGTTTTTGGCCTTCTCTCTTAATGTAGGATTGCCATCACCTATGTTGAAGCACCTTTCTTATCAATTAACCTGGGTGAAACAGGTGATGGCAATCATACATTAAGAGGGAAGTCTAGGAACAGAGCATTCTGTCCCTGCTGGAGAGGGTCATGTTGGGAGGTCTCTAACTGGCATTTAGGCACACACCAACTTAGAAATTGTTATATCAAATAGTTTACAATAAGCCTTAGCCCTCATTTACTGAAATTGCCTGCAGAATGCTACCCACGAAGTACTGAAGATGACCATGTGTCAGACTCAAAGAACTTCCTGCCTTCTCAGAGGGTCTGGAAGCCTTAGTCATTTGCAAGTAACAAGAGGTCTCAGGCCCCTGGAGAGTACTAGTTATACGGATTTATGTTTAATGGTTTGGCAGCCTTTGCCTGAAGCTGTACATGAGTAAGTAAAAAGTGGAGAGCGGAGGAGGGGGGGCTTAAAGAGCTGACACCAACCCTAGCAGCAGAGATGCAAGAACTCATTACTGAGCAACACCAACAACTGCTGGTTCTAATCAAGGACAGCACACCCTCTGCATGACATACTCTAAGGGGTAACTATTAGGAAACATACTTAAAAAAAAAGTCCCATGTTGCATAATACCAAGGGGTGACATGTACATTATTAAGTCTGTACAGATGAAACCATGAAGGGAAGTGGTTTGAAGGCTGGTCTGAAGTATAAAAACTAACAAAAACAAATCCAATACAAATTGTCACAGTATACGTGTAGCATGTCAGGCAAGTACAAACTGCCATCAGTGCATTCTAAATGGGGAGGCATTACTGCCCTAGCAGGGACAGTAAGGGTTAGATTCGTAAAACCTAGGTAAGATTACCACTGCCATGTTCACAACTAGCCAGTGCTATGGCAGCATACAATACTCAGGTAGCAGAATAAAAACCAACCCAGTTACCCAATACAGGTAGATATATTGTAGAGAGCATGTTGGTAGCTCTAAAAATAGTCATAATGGGCCAGAGCATCTACAGAATATCTATGGGGCAACCTTGTTATTAGGTGACAGATTAATAACCCCCCCCAAATTACAGGCCAAGACTCCTATTGGAGTTTATAGGACAATTTTTTTTTGTAGCAATAAACTCATGCTTACAAACCCTGAACGTACCTTAAAGTGTATTTTACAATATAAAGTCAAGCTGGCACCTGTTCCTACATCCCATGTCCCTCTCCAGGAGGGGCACAATGCTCTGTTCCTGGACTTCCCTCTATTTATGATTGCCATCACCTGTGTTGAAACCCCTTTCTTATCTGTTTAAACCAGGTGACAGCAATCATACATTAAAAGAGAAATCCAGGAACAGAGCATTGTGTCCACCCTGGAATGAGTCATGTTCCGAGGTAAGAGTCAAGTCTGTGACACTGCAATTTGCCAGGGTATTCCCAGTTCTGCACAGGGTGGTCCTGATTTTTCTGCAGTATGAAAGCTCAGGTGATTTTAGACCCAGGTCTGTGCAAACAGCTGATTGGCTGCAGCAGCTCTGTCTACTGTAGTGACAGGTCCCAGAAATCCGCATATAGCCAAGGATGTATAACGCTGGGTACACACTTAAAGATATGTCCAATTTGACTGGTGGAACAAAAATCTGGTAATGTAAGGGAGTATATGAGAATCAACGATTTGATCCCAAACACTGGAAAATCAATGCTTATTCAGAAAAATTGGTTCAATTAATTTTAATAAAATTTATCCAAGCAATAATTTGTCTGTTTTCCAGAATGAGCAAATCATTGATTGTTATTGCTCACGTGCATTAGCAGATTTTTGTTCCCACCAGATAAATCTTTAGGTGTGTTCCCAGCGCTGGGGAGCACTGAACACATACTGTAGCCACAGGAGGGACAGTGAAATATATATTTTAGATTTGAATTCAATCTAGGAGTGAAATCAAGCTGATGGCAATACACAGATGATGCAGTAACATAGGTTATAATTTGTTCCTAAGGGTACTTTAACATTATATTTTGTGTGTATTATGATGACTATTATAGTTACCCAGAAATAAAATTACCAGGGCCAGCGTAATAAGGAATTTCCTGTATCTAAGGTGTAGTGTGAAAGGGGTCTCAAGCAAAAACCCAGGATGGAACTACAAAATGTCCAGATCGTAGGTCTGAAAGTCTTATTATTCAATCTGATCTATAATAGTGCAGCACACTCACATGTAGCAGCAATCTGGAGTTTACCTACAGTTTATTTATGAACTCACATGAAACACCCAATAGGAGACCCTTCCCACAGTGGGTGTTCATCCCAGATAAAGGGTGTACGTGTCCCTATGGACTATACAGCACATCAGCCTCCCACTCCCCATCACGCCTTGTGCGTAGCTTGTCACAGCTGCGGAGAGCTGCTCGGGATGCTGGAATGTGTACTTGTGGTAGAATCTGCTTTGGGACCTTAATGTGCAGTAACATTTGTCCAGCACATGTGCTCCTTCTGCCTGCCAGCACGCTGCTGACTGCTATATTGTACTGTGTCAAAAGAGATTTGTAATAAGCTGCAACTACACATGGGAACAATTCTGGAGCAGAGGAGGGCAAACATTCCTCTGCAACAGGCAGGCAATATAACACGGGCATCCTGGAATTTAGGAGTGTGATGTTGACATTAACATTGCAGGACTACACAGTCAGTTATGAAACAAGGTGATTTAAATCCCTTACAAGACTCCACACATCATGTTTTTCCTGCATAGAACAAAAACGTAACTTCTAGTAAGCTAGTGGCACTTTGCAGATTGGACACTGAAAGCAGCAGGCTGGGAAGTGCCTGAACCATACACAACTAAAGCCAAAAGCAGCAGTGGGTCATTCCAGGACAGAAAGCAGCGATTACTTCTCTTGGAAAACTGGCCATATTACAGGAATTAAAGGGAAAGAAAACCTGACATTTTGTAATGACAACACTAAACCTAAAACTAATTTGTTTTATAGAAAACATACTAGGTATAAGTATCCATTTACTATATGAAAAATAATTATTCTGGGAACTTGTCAAAAAGGAAGCCTATTTGGCATCAGGATGTAAAGCGAACAGTATTTCCTATGCCTGATGTCTGCACAGAATGGCTGGGAGACAAACATCTGGAGTTCTATACACTATCAAATACTGATGTGGTCAATTATTTCCAGCTTTGACAATATGGAAGAAGTGTGAAAACTGTTAAGATAAAGTATAAAGTCCTTTTCAATGTTAGTTTAAAAAATAAATATGATAACTTAGTTCCTAGTACCCATAACTCAAAACAGCAGATCAGGGTGCCCAGCCCAAGAGCAACCTCTAACCCCCCCCTCACCATGCGCTGGTTTACTGCCGCACTGTAATCATGCATGCCAAATGTACCCAAGACTTCAACTCACACATCCGGGTACTAATTCAGAAATGTGGCGATCAGGTACAAAGTCTTCGTACGTGGAGTTTGTGTATCACAACTTTCAATAAGGGGCTTGTGTTCTGAGTGTGCATGATAGGTGCAGGAAATTAACCATTTCACATATCCTCAAGCAAGTATTTCCTGGACCAGTGAACAATGGTGAGTGTGTTACATGCATAAAGCCTGGAGAGGCAGACTTTCTATATAATGTGCACCGCAGGTTCCCCTGGCAGTTACGGAGACATGGAGTCACTACAGTGTCTCTGCTCCAATACAATGACATGTCACTAGATTGCTTTGAACCAGAACAAAAAAACCATGCAAAGAAGTAGATCCTTGCTGGCTTGGATACTCCTCCATAAGCCTTTGAAGTAAAGTTAGAAGAACAAACATTTTTTTCATAGAAAAACCTGGAGTTTGGCACCCATTATCATGCCAAACATTTTAATGAAAAACAAACGCAATGAAGTTTAGAAAAAAAATGTCTAACATCGTAAATATAAAGCTTTTCACGCTTTTGCAAAAACAATAAATAAATAACTTAAAGGTTTATATAAAGATGTGCTAAAGAGGGCTGGCTTCCTCTTCTAATGATCTGTTTAGTCCTGGGATATACTTCAAAAGTCTTTTCCGGAAGCTTTTGTGCTTTTTTCTGGGTAGCGATACATAGTTACACTGTTCTTTTGGCTTGTCCCAGTTCGTAGCGGGACTTGCACACTTTACACTAGAGCTGCGAGTTAGTGGAGACTTGTAAGGCTTGATTATGCTTTTATTGGGAATGTTGGTAAGTTCATCTGTAGAGTCTGAGTTGAAGTAGCAGGTCTGATAAACAGCATCCTCGTTGTCCTCGGTGGTGCTCAGACAACTTGCACTGCTGCACATACTGCCAGTAGCCATGGAGCTTGGGAGAATCTCTTTGGTACATTGAGGCACTGTCCCATAAATGTATGATCTGACAGACTCCAAGGTGTCATACACACTGGGGTCCTTTACGACGATGCCTAGAAAAAACATACACGATGGTCATTTAAACACCATATTCCTCATTCAACATGTGTGTAAAATTACATACACAGTAGAAAATAATTACATACACAAAAAGCAAATTAAATAACATGCAAATAGTAAAACTTATTTATGACCAAAGTCTGGTTCCTCTTATCCCAGAAAGCACTCAGACGTGATAGGAACCTATGCAAACACAATGTTTTTAAACCATAAATACTCTTGAACTTCACCTTCAATATTGACGTAAACTACCAATATTTAATGAGCCCAATCAATCAACTGCAAGTAGTAACACTAAAGACATTTTAATGTATAACCTTTGCCATGGTTCTAGATGTTCTCCTGTACAGAAGGCTAGAAGTCAGGGAATACATGATTCTTAAGGTTATAAACAGGGCCAACCAATATCTGATTTGTGACTAGATACAAACTAAAGAGCCAAAAATCCTCACACCAGAACATTGCATAACACACAGATGCTAACAGTGTCATACATCCCAAAATATGAATTATAGGAGTATATACATGTCTGCTAAAGTACAGAACACATTTGGGGTATCCAATTAACCATAATCAAGTTTTCACTATTACCGGTTTTCAGCTGAACATGGGGCTGCTTTTGGAGATTTTGCTTCACCTGCCTAGAATCCCTGATAAGCCACCAACATGCAACCCGTTATCAATGGTAATCTTTTTTTTCAGTCTGAAATCAGCAGATCTTGGTGGTCATACACTTAGGAATTTCAGTGTATAGCCATTAGATTTGTGCTCCTCTCTTGGGGAGGAAACATTTCCACGCATCTCCCCTTAAGATCAGGCCAAGTGGCCACTGTATGTAATATATCTGCAGACAAACATGGAACTAAACTTATGGACAAGCACCACATCTCCACAGCAGGTCATCAAGTGAAACAAATTGAATGACCCAAATGATATGTAGAATGTTCCATTACTTTGAAATAACAATGACTTAACTAACCATGTAGCAGTCTTTGTTCCTGCACCATAAGTGAGCGATATTCTTCCCATTTCTCATACAAGGTTTGCTGTAAGGACAAGCAAACAAAATGGCATGTAACTTCTGGGAATGGGAGAAGAGAACCTATGCATTTTTCATTCTTTTGTAGTAACTGTGGCAGATTGCTTAAGATGCTCAATCGACAGAGTGGACAAATAAAATAAAAAGTGGAGTGGTTAAGGTACACTTAATGAACCCAGGGGGTACAGTACATCAAATAAGAGGTTTACTGTAGTTTAGGAAAAGCGTGCTAGGAATAAAAACATTTATGGATGAGGGAGCTGGTGCATTGTCATGGTGAAAAAAAAAACAAAAAAAAAGAACCAATGAATCAGTCTGAAATTTGGTATGGCGTTGTTTGAAAGATGGAAGTACAATAGCAACGCCAACTTTCCTCAGCAACGCCACCTGTCTTCAAACACAGGTACTTATTGATCCACGTATGGTAGGTAGTTGGGAAGGTAGGTATGTATGCATTCAGTATAGCAGGAAAAAATAAAAATAAAATAAACCCTAACACATTTGGTTAAGCTACTGGTAAAGCCGATCGAGGCTCTTGGGCATGCAGCTCTACTGTACAGATAAGAAAACACTAAAGATTAAATTTCCGTTGTGAAAATAAAGAAAAAGCTTTTCAAAAGTGTGGTCACAGTCACTGACCTTTAAATATTGCAGCCTGGCCTCCAGTTCAGCTCTTCGTATAGCAGAGCCATAAACAGTCTCTAGCCTGTCAATATAGAGAAGGGATCATTGAAACAAAGAATGACACTGCATAGCAGTCACCATTAGGGAGTAAGCTCACATGTACAGTTCTACCTAGTTGTAGTAGTCATAATTTTATAGAATGCATGTCCCAGCATTACGTGTGACCCGTCTTGCACTGCAGCTCACGTAAAACAGCAGAGTACTAGCTCAATGATACAAATGACAGCATGATTCCAGAGCAATACGCTCACAGCATGTTTAATCTGGAACAAGACACATTCAAATGCTAACCGTTATCAACTAGTCCTAACACATTAAAGGGCTAGCATGGAGTAATATGGCTTATAACTCATAGGAACCTTAAGGACACGGATGCAAGATTACTTTTATGTATAACAAAAGGTGGGAGATAGCAGGCAGTGGTCTTAGGTGAAGCAAAAAACTACATTCTGTAATATGGATTTTCATTGTGCCACGTCTTTGCATCTGCTTACCCCAAGCCTCTCGAATCACTGGAAACTAAAATTTATACTTCACAATGCTAAATCTATTCCAGCTACGTAGAACATCAGTTACCTCATTTTATTTCCAGAAGACTTGATCAGCTCTACAATTTCTTTGTGCCGGACGCCTTCCACATTTAAGCCATTCACACCAGCAATTATGTCACCTAAAAAAAAAATAACGCACCATTTGTAAAGCAATACACCGTACACAAAGATTAGCAAAAACAAACCTTAATCTTATTAGAAGACTGCTGACTCAAAGAATCTCCATAACCTAGCAAGAATTAAAGATTTAATCCAATGAAAGGGGTTTTGAAAAAAAAATAAGAGTTTAGGCTTTAATTTGAGCCACTGTTACTTTACGCTGGTTTGTTTCTTTAGGCGGCTATTTTTAGTTCCACACACTGTAATATCACGCAAACACGTTACGTCAGGCATGTCCAAACTATGGCCCTCCAGCATGTGTGAAACTACACATCCCAGCATGCCTTGCAATTGTTTTCGCATTCCCTAATAGCAATGGCATGATGGGACTTTTAGTTCTACAACATCTGGAGGGCCATAGTTTGGACATGCCTGCGTTACATGGAACATGATGCAGGGAGCAAAGCACCTTTGGAACACGCCTATGAGCGGTGAGACATTATCACCATGCTGCCAGTCATAATGAATGTCTCTCCAGAGACCAATCATTTGTAGGAAGACTGCTAAGAAAAAAAAAAAGGAAAGAAAAGACTAAGCTACTTTCTGTACAACTAAAATAGTAGGTTTTATAATAGTATTAAATATTTGTACCCATACATCTGAAGGCAGCTATACACTTTCCTTATGACTGCATTCCTAAAGATAATCTTTCATAATCAGTGTAAGTATGTACTGAGGCATACACACGGGTTGATTGTAGCCCTATTGCTAAGCAATGTTACCAGATCGCTTAGAAATAAATGCACGGATTGCTCTGTGTAGTCACCCCAGCAATGGTGATACCCAGTGGTTGAAGGACCAGTGCATGCGTAGTAGCTTCCTTGGAACTGCATATGTACTGGCCCCCAGCTTCTACGGGCTGCAGCCGTAGCAGCCCATAGAGGCATCCCGGAGGGAGGGAACACCTCAGATGACTGGCAGGTTGGAGGATTTTACCTGAAGGGGCTGAAGTTCATTAGGTAAAAACCACCACTGCTTATAAAACTTGAGCACAGGGATGCAGTCACTTTCCCAGCGGTTGGAATCCTGGCAGTTTGTCCCTCTGTGGGTGTCCCACCCATAGTGGGATCCAAGTCCCCCCTTTATCGGGATTTCGGCGGCCAATATTTTGACCACCGGGATTCCATACCAAGTCCAGAGCACATGATGTTCATTTAATGGTACAAATAGGTTTGGTTTCTCTGGAAATAAACACTAGGGAATACGGGTGTGGTATGGAACTCCGACAGTCGGGATCCCGACAGTCATTATCCCGACTGCCCAGAGTCAGACAGCATGGCGAGCGCAAAAAACCCCCTTGGGGGCTCGCTGCGGGCACGGTGGCTCGCTACGCGAGCCACCTATTCTGTTCTCCCTCTATGGGGGTCATGGACCCCCACAAGGGAAAATAGCGGGTGGCAGTCCGGCACCCGGCTGTCGGCGTTTTGACAGTTGGGATCCCGACATCGGGTAAACAACTGTCGGGATCCCGACTGTTGGGAACCTGTCCGGCACCCAGGAAATACACAGTCGGCTGATTATTACTGTATATAACATTTTGTTCTTTTAAACCAGACAATCGGCTGTGCAGTCATAGGGACAAGCAAATTAATTTGACATTTACAGATTTCCTGATATCAGGTTTGAGACAGATATATGCAAGAATTAAAAGAATACAGGAACAGATGTTGTGTTGTAGTATAACTATGATCGGTATTAGAGAACCCCAATTTACAAATCAGTAATATACTCTGCTACTATCTAGAACTGAACTGAATCCTTAGCTTCTCTTAGTGGCTGTCACTGTCTGTCCTCTGCACTTCCTCACAGAAACATGTGATGTGAGGAAGGGGCCCAAGTTTTCAGAGATTTCCCTGAATGTTAGTGAAATTTGGCAACTCCGATTAGAACAGGGATACAAGTTCACGATCAGTCCTTTGCTGCGTGGACACAATTAAAGGCTCCTTTCCAAGTTTTTAGCTTATGTGACTCATTTCCTGCACAGAACATGTTGTATAATGTAGAAAAGCATCAGGGACTCAAAAACATCCCCACAAACATAAGTTTCACATTAGCAAACTGCTGCTCAAAGTAACAGAATCATTAGCAAAACACACTAGAATGGCAAATAAATACACAAAAACTAAACAGCCTTTCTTCAGATATCAGTGACCAGTAAAACAGTCTGGATGCTTATTTTTTTGCACATGTAAAGACGTATGGTAGGGGTAGGCAAAACGCACCGACATATGCTGTAGAGCTAAACATCCCAGAGAGACCCTATTTTGCCAATACGGCATACTAAAATAGTGGTAGGGAATGCTGCGATGTATAACACCACAGCAGCTGGATTGCAGTTAGAAGACATAGTAAAAATAGTCTATGCTAACTTTTATTAGCCTCCAACATATTTTAAGGACATAATAGTGGCCTACATGTCAGGTTGCATGTACCAGCGTTATAGTTATTGTAGCATTGGCTAGTTTCCCCATCCCTCAGGGAAGATGACCAATGGCTGCACCAAAGGAGGCTGCAGCCCAGTTCAGAATTCAAATAGGGGAGCCGGACCAACTGCCAGTGAGTCAGGGGAGCCATATCCCCCCCCCCCCCCTCCCCCATTTACCACTGGCCTCTACCCATGTCCTGCCCATGTTCTACCCCCTTTGTCAGGACCTTGGTAGACGTCCGGTGTAAAGGTACACAGGTAAACCCATTTTACACGGCCGTTGATCTGGGTCCACAAGGGGAAAACCTGGGGTTTTGTGACGGTGTAAAATGGGTATTACCTAAGAATATGACCCGATACATGGCCCTTGGCATCTTATCCAGAGATAGTCACTGTTGTAGCGGTAAATGGGATCCCATGTGATACATTGTTTGCAAAATTACTGCATATGATTTATTGCATGCGAAGCAGGTGCTGGGAAATCACGAGAGGATAGAAAGTGAAACCTCAGCCCTTATGGAGCTGATTGGCAGCTGCGTTCTCATCTGTCACTATCACTTCCCCAAGATTAATACATCTGCCCCTTGAGTTTTAGAACCACTAATCTAGTGTTTACTTATTATATAGCCATTATGGAAAATCACAGTGCTTCTTTGACTTGCAGTTACTCAATGACATGCCTTTTTCTACTTTCCATTTTGCATCTCCCTCTGCCCATCTAATGGGCAGAGTCAATTTCAAGCAGTCTAGTTTTGATAAATCTTCGTACTGGTGAACAAATGTTCACATCAGTCAGGCAACTGGATATTTAAGGCATAAATCTGCCCATACACGGCCCGATGCCGGGCTGTGCGTTCCTTGCTTTGAGGTGCGCGCTCCCGCGGCACCTCATCGCACAGTACAAAAAGTATGTGCTTGCACATACTTTTTGTACTTAGTTCTCATCACATTGCATGCACAACGCATGCACATGTGATGTGATCTGTGCTATTTTTAATCCCACAACGCACTCCCGTATCGGGCAGTGTATGGGCAGCTTAAAACCACTGTTAAAAGTTAGCTAACAGCAATGCATGCTGGGACCTATATTGGAGATTATAAACCGCCACTATTTTTCCATGCAGTAGATTGGTCTTATTTATTTTCCCCCATATTGGCCATATGTTTCGTATAGTGGATTACTCATGGCTCACGGTTTCCCAGATGAACATTTCTCTCGCTATAAACCTCATATTTAAATCATGAAGTCCATAAATAATATATTTGATTGTTCAAAGAATGGGTTTTATAAACAACTCAATATGTATGAAATAAAACACAAAAGAGTCACTATGACTGGTGGTAACATTACACAGATAGAATGGAAACCGATTAGGAAATAACCAGTAACTCAGCTGGAGGCCCCCACTCCATGTAGTAGTAGTACGTTTATTTATATAGTACGTTTATTTAGTACGTTTACCATCCAATGAAGGTAATTGCAGAGGCAAAAGCCTAAGAGATCGGTCCAATCTGTCTGGTGGGAACAATAGTCTGGTAATGTGTGAGCGTATGACAATCAACCATTTGCACCCAAATGCTGAAAAATCCACAATAGTAAAAAAAAAAAATTATTAATTGATCAAAACCATCTTATTTAACAAATGTATCCAAACATCGTTTGTCCATTTACCAGTGTTTGATTTATTGTTATATGCTCCCATACATTACCAGATTTTTGTTCCCACCAGACAGATATCTTTAGGTGTGTACCTAACTTTTAGTCTCCACATTAAATAAATTCATTGGTTTGCAGCTTGTTCTCATTATCAAGAGATCACTGACAGGAAGGTGTCAGGAAGTCATATTTTCTTCAAGTGAATACACCCATTTCTTACAAATGACTAGAGAGATCATATGCAGAAAGCCCAGATAAAAATACATTCTAATTTTAGTATGCTAAAGTGAAACATGCAGTTAAGTATTGCCCAGAGACATGTGACAAAAAGCAGACTTACCGACTTTCAAGCCACACAACATGGCTGGACTGCCTTCATGTACCCGGCAGACAAATGTGAACATTTCCACAGTATTCTTGTCCTTATGGTGCAGTCCATATGTCTGTAGAAAGATGCAAGGTGAGGCACATGAGATGAAGTTACTTTAAATAAACACTTCCTCTATGGGGTATATTCAATGCAATATGACAAGCTATGATGGTGCTCAATGCGGATAGCTCACAGGTCAGTATTCAACTGACCCCCCCTGTAATCACAGTTTCCACCTCTGTTTTTTCAGCGGGGTGAAAACGGTGAGTACGGCCATCAAATGGCGAACATCACCATTCAGGAAATTCCACTAGAACATAGAATATGGCAAGTGGCCGGAAAGGGGGTTAAACCGAGTATGGCTTGTTTTCGGCATTCCTTGCTGAAACACAAGCCACCCTCCTGCAGAAATCCTCGCCGGCAGCATTGAATACATGAGGTGAGGTGCCACTAGCTCAGGTTAGGTTGCCTAACCTGACCCTCTCCTTCAGGGAGAAAATACTCTGTTCCTGGGCTTCCCTGGTAATGTGGGATTGCCATCACCTGTGGTTCAACACCTTCCTTACCTAGCTCACCACAGGTGATAGCAATCCTACATTACCAGGCAAGGCCAGGAACAGATCATTTTCTCCCTAAAGGAGAGGGTCAGGTATGCAACCCTGCACCTCGAGGACTGGAGTTGGCTACCCCAGGTATAGACTAACTTAGATGGCACCCTGTATTATGATTTAGAATCACAAGAAACAAACCCACAAAGCAGTACATTGACAGATATGGAAAGCATGACAATATGCAAACACATTGTGACCACTACCTAGCAACCATGACAGGGGCTGTACTGGATGAGCCCTTTGCCAGATGCTTCTGTTTACTGAACAGACAATAAAGCAAGCCCCATGTAGGTAAAGACTAAGCGGCAACTATTACTTATTAACCACCTGTAACATTTATATTCTTATTAGATGGCTACTTAAATAGAACAGGTAGCCATTACAAGCTTTTTTTGTTTTAAAAAGGACAGGTGTATGGTCAGCTGCCGCTTACTCACCTGAATCTCAAATCCAAATGTTTCAGAATCTTCTTTTTCTAAAGTGACTATTTTTCTGGAGAGAAAAGAAAAAAATAGAGCGTTATTTTCTCCTTACTGTCTGTTTCCTCCTACGTCTTCACAGCAGTCAGCCACTACCAAAGACAAAGCATATGCACTGTGTGTGTTGCACAATACAAGACATTGTTCTTTTTAAATGAGGCTTTGGGTCTCTCATTTACAAAGCCACAAACACCCACCAATGTTTCAATAGCCCTTTATTCTGAGGTCTCTTTAAAAGCCCAAATTTGCACACGTTAGAAAATATTAATGGCAAAGTGCTAGATTAAAGTTGTCAAAACCAGTAACTAATTTGCAGGATTACAAAAATTACATTAAGGGGGATAATGCAATTGACCATGGTAAATTTTCATGGGTAAAAAAATAAAATAAAAAATAAATTCACCAATTTTGGCCCCCAGGTAATTCAATTAATGCTCTTTAGAGAAAATAAAAAGTTCCATGATACACGTGTTATTGCAATCATGGGTCCAAAAAAACCCTGCATTTATCATGGATATTGTTTCTTCTGCCTCCTACAATTTAGTAAATTGGCCTCAACTGAACTACACCACGGCCAATCCACAATGAGCCACTGTAATTTACTTAGGCTGATCCACAGGTCGTTATCATGCATATAGAGTTAAAAAAAATAATAATAGACTATTGTGTACACACCTTAAGACAGGTATATAGGATTTTATGAAGAACATTAAAATATTTTTTTTTTTTTTAAAGAAACCCTTTATTTCAAAACCAAGTGGACCAACACACAATAAAAATAAATACACAATTTTAGCACAAAACGTTTGTGGCAGCATGAACTAAAAAAATAAAACAAAGTCCTGGGTGCTTCTCTCTAGTATTTTGCTGCCTCCCTTACCCTGAAAGGGCTATTCCTTTTGACCCTGATAACAAATTGTGACAAAGGATTCTTGGGTAAGGGATGTGGCGCTATACTTTATCAATCATAGATTTTGTTGATATAACTACTTAACTTATTGTATAGGCGATGCTCCGTTCCTTCCTGTTTATCTTCTCTCTATGTCGATATTCCTCTCGCAGATTTTGTGTGGAGAAAAAACAAGGAGAAATGGAGATGTGTTAAGCGAAAGGGAGTTTCCATGAGGGTCCCTAGAAAGGAAGATGTGTCCCAGTGTTTCAATATTCCTACCTCACTTACATAAACATGTAGTGAGGGTAAGCATATCTGGGTTTCTTTAATTGACGGATAATTGATTCTCCGTGGAGGCGTACCTCACTTACACGTGTGAGTTCTATTTCTCTTTCATAAAAGTATCTGTATGAAAGAGAAATAGAACTCTCAGGTGTAAGTGAGGTACGCCTCCCACGGAGAATCAATTATCCGTCAATTAAAGAAACCCAGATATGCTTACCCTCACTACATGTTTATGTAAG
Source organism: Crinia signifera (assembly GCF_055691185.1). Classification (NCBI taxonomy): domain Eukaryota; kingdom Metazoa; phylum Chordata; class Amphibia; order Anura; family Myobatrachidae; genus Crinia; species Crinia signifera. Next base: position 315,829,578 of record NC_139218.1, on the reverse strand, counting down.
TGAGGTAGGAATATTGAAACACTGGGACACATCTTCCTTTCTAGGGACCCTCATGGAAACTCCCTTTCGCTTAACACCTCTCCATTTCTCCTTGTTTTTTCTCCACACAAAATCTGCGAGAGGAATATCGACATAGAGAGAAGATAAACAGGAAGGAACCGAGCATCGCCTATACAATAAGTTAAGTAGTTATATCAAAATCTATGATTGATAAAGTATAGCGCCACATCCCTTACCCAAAAATCCTTTGTCAGTTTGTGGCAGCATGATAATTTACATTTCTTACATATACATAACGGATATCAGCCAGTAAATGATGTGGTAACACTTCACCTGTGATGTTCAGATGTCTGGCTCACATTTTTCCAACCCATAGGAGTACCCTGAAAGCAAACAACATTTTATTAAATAAACTGAAAATAATCTAATTGCAGTTATTGCGCTACATCAAGCAAGTTGGCCATCTCTACAGTAATTAAATAAGGAAACGGTCTGAACAAAGCAGTCATGTCTTATCTCTGATCTTGAAAGAAAGACTCTTCGATAAATTGAATAATGAGGGGAGGGGGAGGAGACCATCACTAGTAAAACTGTTCCAACATGGCTTTATTTAGCTAATTCAGGTAAATTGAACAAAAATTTGTTGCCCTTTTCTAAAAACCTCACTGAATTTACAGTCTAAAGGCCCCCATACACTATGCGATTTTGGCAGTTTGGGCTGATAACCGGGTGAAATCGGCCCAAAAAATCGCAGGTGTGTGACATCTGATTAGATCCGCGGTCCTGTGCGCATCGGACTGGATCAGGGCGGTCGGTCGTTCATCACATAAGATCACGTCCGACCTCCCGGTATATATGCCTGACCGGGGAGCAGTGGGGCGGACGGGCTTAATCATCTTGGCATCATTGGCTGAGCTCTCAACCTGTCAAATGACTGGCCGTTCTCTGATTGGCTACTTTAAAAATCTAATGCCCGCCACTGCACTGGCATTTTTTTTACATGTGATAAATCGCAAGCGATTACCACATGTAACGGGGAGCAGCAGGGGGCGGGCAGTCATCTGCGAGACGATGAACACATATCAGTGGGACGCTGATGATATCTGTGTTCATCGCCTGGCCAGGACTTGCCGCCCACTGCATGCCCCGGTGTCTTGCAGATGACCACCCGCCCCCTGCAGCTCCCCGTTACATGTGATAAATCACAAGCGATTTATCACATGTAAAAAAAAATGGCCCATCAAGTGCCAAACTGTGTGAGCCTCCCGGGGAGCTGCAGGGCGGCTCACAGGAGAATTGGGTCCGACTTGTCCTAAGGACAAGTGGGGCTAATGTATGGGGGCCTAAACTGTTCAATCTTGGTGTATAAATCGGTTCTAAAAACTATGCAAGCTACGGATAAAGACGTTAGGGTTGCAAATAAAATGAATAGAACAGGGTAATAAACAATTAATACAGAAGTACAGACTTAAGTCCTATTAACGCAGCAATTACTCTTGCTATAGTTCTATTGATTTCATCTAAAAGGTTTATGATCTGTAAAAAGGGAAACAAAAACCAGCGGTGACAAGCTTAATAAACATTCACGCATCTGTTAAGTGCGTTCAGACAATCTTGACAAAGGCAACACATCTTTTGGTCTTTAAAAAGACAGACATTAATGGTTAAATCAGAATTGTACTCTCAATCTTAAATGAAGCACACAGACAACAATGAGGAATTCAGTGGGCTAATCTGGGATTAAGACACAATAAAAACATTATGTGTAAATGTACAGTTAAGACTGCATGCAGGCAAAAAATTAATGAGGGCGCATGAACAGCAAAAATTCATAGAGAGATTATTAGGCTGTCAGGTGACCGTTTTGTGCTGTGGAAAGTAGCTAATAACGGAATTCAGTTACAATCACCGTAGGCAGACTTGAGAGAACTGTAGACAGTGTTGGCAGGGGAGCCGAGAGAGGGGGGGAGCAGGTACTAATTACCCGGGCCCAGGCTTGCTGAAGGGGCCCCGCAGGGGCCCTGGTTCGACCCCTCCCTTCCCCCTCCGTCCCTCCCGGGTATCACCAGTAGCACACACTTCTACAGCATGTGCTGTTCTGACAGCAGGCTCAGCATGAGTGTCTCACAGACAGCGTGAGACGTCATGCTGAGCCTGCTGTCAGCACAGCACATGCTGTAGGTGTGTGCTGCGTCTGAAATTACAGTTTTTAGAGTTTTCTTTTACCCACCTCTAAACATTTTGGGGGTGTGGCCTAAGTGTGGGAGGTGCCCACACCACACACACTTAGGCCACACCCCCAAAATTTTACCGGGGCCCGGCATTCCTCTCGGCTGCCCTGAGTGTTGGTCTTGGCTGTGGGAGCATTGTGCCTAACAGAAAACAGTTACTGATCAGGTACTGAAATGCTGTACAATTACCAACATACAACACCACCCACGTTGCTGTTAAGATAATTCTAATGCTGTCCATACACTTGTGTGATCAGATTTCAATGCGACCTCAAAGTGCGATCTCCATCGAAACCCATTTGCATCTTGTGGTGCTAAAGTGCCCCCCCCCCCCCCCCCCCCTTTACAGCACCCAATGTCACAAGCCATCTTGAGATGGCATTGGGTGCTGGAAGAGGGCGGCGTTGTGTAGCGCAAGTAGCAGCGCTAGCAGGGGTTAGTCAGCGGTGGCGGCAGAAGTGTTTAACACACTGGGCAGCCATCTGATTGGCTGAGATAGTTCAGCCATAGAGCTTCCCCGTGTGTTAAACGCTTCTGCCACCACTGCTGACTGACCCCCGCTAGTGCTACTGTGCCGCCCTCTGCCCACCATTAACTGTCCCTCCGGCTCCCTCTCCCCATTCTCACACCACTGAAAAAAAAAAAAAGTGTTCCCTCCACCAGCGGATTGCATTCGAGCATCGCATGTGGTTAAAAACCACATGTGATTGCTCCTGCAATTCGATAAATATTATTTGCAAGTTGCAACACATAAGACCAGACATTCGACTGGCGTGCCCGCGCATCGCGCCGAATAGTACACATTTTGTGCATACAATCATTGGATTTATTGGTCAGATGTGGCTGAAATCGAATGATTGCATTGCAATATCTCACAAGTGTATGGACAGCATAAGACCGTGGTTTTAATAGGCTTCTGCAATTTCGGTACTTCACTTTGTAACGTCATAGCACAATATGTTCAGTCTATCCAAAGTGGTGTACATCAGGGACAGATAACATACAGTAGTTCTTTAGCTGTTCTAGTAAGAATTGTGCAGACTTCGACAAGGACAGTAATACACCTTGGATATTATTATTGCATATTCTGAAAAGCACAAAGACATTCACCAAAGTGAACTTTCCAGTCTAACACCCATCTTCAGATACCAATATTACTACTGTAATAGACCAGGCAAGGCGTTCAACCGATTGATGTATTTTTGGGTTAAATAGCATCAAAATAAAAACATGTTACACATAGGTGGTCATGTACTGGTGTACCTATGCCAGAGACAAAAAGCCACATTCAGGATCAGCAACCCATTTATGGCCACCCACATTGTCCTTTTCTGTATACTTCAGCAGAAACTTATTTTACAGGTCAAATACAACACAATCATTCTTATAAAGTCTAACGCCAGTTTTCAATATTCAAAACTGGACAAGCTACATACGTAAGCAACATAGAAATTTGCATCTGTAACGCACTGAAACGCTCCATGTAAGCCGGAATCTTGCATTTGTGCCATCTTTCTCTCTACTGTACTTTAACACTTGCCCTTCTTACAAGCTTATGAGGGGAGCCCATTATTTTCCCAGCTTCTTCTCATAAACGTCTCTTTCATAATGGCCAGCATATATTTTAATAACTTGCAATGCATTTCCAAAGACAATTTCTACCATTGTGTTCTCTGAGGTTTCACAGCTTGAAAAGAGCAGCCGATACTGGAGGGTAAAGGAGGCCTGTGCCCAGTCTCTTTTATTCAACCAGGAACCTTCAACCTTAGAGTAGGCATAGATGGGAAAATGAGAGTATCACTGGCCAAAGTTTCACACAGGCAAGAATGTAAACTATGTATTATGGTGATAAAAGTACGTAACATTATAGAAAAAGGTCAGTTGTTGCAGAATTCTGAGGAACCCACTGAGGCAATGACCAGATGTGAAGCAGAATATAAAATGCTACCAAACACCACTTCTTACTTGAAGACTCTAAAACTACTTCTGCTTTTACTACATGCCCTGAAGAAGGTTGTCATAGCACACAAAAAAAGGGGAACACTTCATGGTTTTAGTCATTCATAAAAAAATAAATATATATATATATATATTTTTAAGAGGATAATAAGGAAGTGTTTTATTTGTGTTGCTAGTTAGCACTTACAATCTAAAGCAAACACATGATTAAGTTGATTTGCCAGTTTGTACGGTCATTTCATTCCGTATTGTAGACCATACTGTAGACTGCAAAATGATGAAAATAAGGGGGAGTTCTCAAAAGACGCCTCTTAATCAGCAGCAGCAGCCAGAGACGGAGTCCTATTCAGTGGCAGCCGCCGGAGTGTGGGACGGCTGCAGCAAGGAAATCTGTAAGTGGCATTTTTATATATGGCCCAAAGGATTTTTCCCCATTACACATGGCCCTTGGCACAAAAAAGGTTCCCCACCCCTGATCTAAAGTAACACTACTCTATCACCACTAGGGTTGTATGTTACACATTAATCTGTCCAATACATTTAATACATTTAAGTTTAATTACTATGCAACTTTATTTTAAAAAATAGTATCTGATGCTTTATACCACTGAGGTTTAGGGAGGTCTAAAAACCAATGAGCAACGCTAGTCATTAATCTGACATTCCAATTTCTAATGCTGACTGGATGTTATGGCTTGCACATTTATATTGCCATCTTCTGCTGATCATAAGCCACCTGGTAAAGTTATTAATATACAGTACTAAAGGCGCATAAACAAGGTTTTTACCCAGCATGTATGCAGGGCGATAATGCTGTAAATAGCTGGGCTGAATCGCACCGTGCATACACTGAGTGATTTTTGACTGTCCAAGCAATTTTTCGCAGGGGTGGACAACTTTCCATAGCAGGATTCTATGGAGAGCGGCTACCTCACTCATCTGCTGGTAATACCAGTGGGGGCCGGCGATGCTGTGGCAGTGCGCATACACACTGGGCGGCTTTTGAGCCGAAAGCAGCTCAAACTGTAAAGGGGTGAACACACGGAGCGATCCTTCTAAGAGATTTTGACTACATAGTCAAAATTGCTTAGGTTAGTAAAGATCACTGTCAAGGTTAGACAAATCTCCCTATAATATCGCTTAGTAACAAAATAAAATAAAAAGTTGCAAGGCAAGAATATTTTGACTAGATCGCTGTCTGTCTAGTCAAAAATCGCTGGTATTCCCTGGTGAGGGAGATAGTCACTAGGTGACCTCTAGTAAATAGTAGTAAAAATCGCAAATAGACAAAATCGCTAAGTCCAAATCTGCATCTAGTCAAATCGCTTAGTCGAAGTCGCTCACTAGCAAAAATCGCTCCGTGTGTACACCCCTTAAAGGCCTTTACTGGCCTGTAGGTACTATGACATTATGTATACAGTAAAAGTGTATAGTAACAAAGGACCTGCCCCATACTAAGTGCTGCACAAGAGTTGCAAAGCCTGGTGAGTGACAGATTGTAGGAAGGTAAAACAGTTGTATATTTCTGCATATTTAAACTCCTGATGAATTAGTTGAAGAATGTGAGACAGTCAGCTGCTACTACAAGTGAAGACTTTCTGTTCTTGATTGTTAAAAGTCTTGTGGTGCCTAGTTTCTGTACAGCAACAGATTATGTAGTTTGTAAAGAACAAAAGCACTAATACCATGATAGGCAGTTATGCCAAGATGCTCTTACTCAATTCTCTCTAGGCCATGATGCTACAGTTTTTTTGCAGGCGCTTATTACTCTGCTTAACCAGTTTAGCACTTTAAAACCATGTTTCCCCACAGGTCCTGAGCATGGAGTACTGACCAGAAGGACAAAGCTTCAAGAAGTGATCAAGTGTAGAGTGATAAACAGCCAATCAGCTCCTGTCATTTTTCAAACACTACCTGTAATATGGCAGTTTGATAAACAACCAGCCAATTGGCTTCCAACTGCCATATTACAGGTAGTGTTTGAAAAAAATGACAGGAGACGATTGGTTGTCACTATCACTTGAAGCTTTGTGCATTTAGCACATAGTCGGATGATACACAGTATATTCATACAATAATTAAAACCACATAATATAAAAACCCACTGAGGCTGCCATTATGGGGGCAGGACCACTGAGCCATGATGCCATTGGCTCCTAGTGAATTTATAGGCAGAATATCTGCCTTACTGTAGAGGACAGGTGCACAACATAATGTATCCAGAAACAGCCTCCATATGTAGTCATTTATTCAGAAATAAATAAGGAACTAAATAGCGTGAAAACCACATTTTAAAGCAATACATAACCGAATACACTGAAGCCATATGGTGAAGAGTATTTTATATTCTGAATATTGCTTGTTAAACAATTCTTACCATTCAAAGTAAATACACTTCCCAAAGCTGTAAAACTATACACAGTGCAAGTGTGCATAGGTTTATGTCATTTACAAGTATCTTGAAACGTGTCCCAGCCTTGATCCACTAATGCCAAAAGCTCAATCTAATTGTCCCTAACTTCATGAACCATCTGTTCCCTAAAGGAAATCTGCTAATAAAGCAGAGTTTAAATTTATTGGAATGGGGGGGGGGGGGGGGTACAGAAAAAAAAGTGAGATGTGCCATTGTGTTTCCATAATGCTACTCACAAAAACAGAATTAGTGCAAATTGAATGAACAAACAGCATCAGCAAACAGACAGTAACAAAGAAGCAGACAAATTAGCTGATGAGCTGCAGTGTTGGTGGAGGAGTGGAGATAGTGTGGAGCCAAATGTGTTCCAGTAGAGTAGACAGCCTACAGATGTGCCATACAAGCACTTTAGGTCACTTAAAACCATAAAAATTGACTTTTACTACAAAGATAATTAAAAGAAAAAGAAATGGAGTGAACAAAACATTAAACTACAATTGGCTAATAAAGAGTCAGAATAAAAATAGCTCTGGATAACTTATTCCAAAGTTTTGCTTATGCCAGCAGTAATAATGGTAACATGTGGAGACAATACACCTGATTAACGTCTACAGCTTCTAGATTAGCTGCAGCATAATTAAGTGTATATGGCATAAAGCTTATGACAGTGAGGCCAATCTGGCCGATCTGTCCATTTGACAAACAAAGTGAATAAATCTGAAATGTCCAGCTGTCTGACGCATAAGCAGGGAGGCTGCAGCAAAAGCATTTTTGGAGAATTAAAACTTGTTATAATTTACACCCCTTTTACACCAACAATCCCTGATCCAACCCGGCATTTGGATGAAGGCTCCAAGCCGGGTCGGATCTGAGATTTACACTGTGGTGCCAATCCGCAGTGTAGACTGAGGCGGCGCTTGGAGATGATATAATATGCGAGAAGAGAAGAAGTGGAGAGACCCGCACCATAAGGTGCTTTTGAAGCAATGTATGGTATCGTGGAATAATTGTGCTTATATTCGCTGGAAATTTTTATAAATATCTTTCCTGGCAATTTAGGGTGCTAATCCCCTGATTCAAAAATGAGCAATAACAATGGAAGAGAAAAAAGGTGAATCAGTTTGACTGGGATGCACTCCTGTTCCACAGTAATAAAATATTATTTTTACCTAAAAAAGGTGTATACTTTATTTGTTGACGTATTTGATTATTTTTAGAAGTTTTATTTATTAAACTTTATTAAGAGCTAGTAGGTCATCATTCTGTAATGGTGCTGGATAATACAGTTTGTCAATGATATGAGACCTTAAGGTAAGTAGTGAAAATATTAAAACAAGATATAGATTTAAAGAGAAAAAGAAATTTTAAAGATTAAAAATCACTCTGTGAATATTGTAGCTTGAGTATACTTGTCTAGTTACTGCTTAAATTCCACAGTGTGATAGTGGATTAATGCAGTGCCTGTGTAGGGTGTTTGATTAACACGGTGATATTCTCACTGTCTGTTGTCTAATCAAAGCAATGTATTGCCCTCTGCGTATATATTCCTCAAATGGGGTTGATTCTGCCCACGATAGTTCTATCTGAACCACTGCATATGGTGCAGATGTATAATCCGTACGGACAGGTTTGTCCTACACTAGTGCTAGTGCTCACAATCTGTCAGGCAGAGTCACTGGTAATTGTCAAAGGGTGTGCACTCAATTAGTGCCGTGCACACTGTGCGATCTTCCAATTGGATCTATGCTGATCCTATAAGGTGCTCTACATACAATTCATGTGGCACATATACGTGGGTCGTACACACTGTGCAATCTTCCGATTGGATCTGTAATGATCCTGTGCTTCTGAGCTTAAATGGCTGATGTGCTTTATGGTGCACTACATACAGTTCATGTGGCACGTATACATAGGTAGGAACAGTACTGATGGTATGTTGTGCACAGTTTAATGAATCACGTGTTCACATACATGCATTTCTTTATTGGGCAAGATCACTGGTAGGCTGCCAGTACGAATGTGTGATCGCTGGATGTCATACACACTATGCAATCCTCAGGTTGGATCTACACTAGCATTGTGTTTTTGTGCTAAAATAGCTACTGCATTTTGTAATGCGCTGTTAACAAGTTAATATATCACATATACATCAATGAAAGCAAATGCCAGTGGTGTACTGCACACAGTGAGTCACTGTTAACTGCCAAGATGGATCTTCAATCACTGATTGCCATACACACTGTGCAATCCTAAGATTGGATCAACACTCGCACTGTGCTTCTATGTTTTGATAACTCATACGCTTTCTGATGCGCTTATTAACGAGTTCTGATATCACATATACAAGAGTGAAAGCCAATACCAGTGATGTATTTGACAGGCTTAAATGGATTATATGTGCACAGCAAAACAGTTCTCTAACGGGCACAGTTACTGGTAGCTGTCGCAATAAATGTGCAAACACTGATTGCCCTACACACTGTGCAATCCTCAGATTGTATCCCCACTAGTGTTGCGCTTCTGTGTTTTAAATAACCAATGCGCTATTAAGGGTTAGTATAACATATATATGTGAATGGAACTTGTGTCAGATCGTATACACTAGATTCTATGCCAGGATCTCCTTTACTATTGACAGTGATCCATTGCCTGTGTAGGGTGTTTGATTAACACGGTGATATTCTCACTGTCTGTTGTCTAATCAAAGCAATGTGTTGCCCTCTGCGTATATATTCCTCAAATGGGGTTGATTCTGCCCACGATAGTTCTATCTGAACCACTGCATATGGTGCAGATGTATAATCCGTGCGGACAGATTTGTCCTACACTTGTACTAGTGCTCACAATCTGTCAGGCAGAGTCACTGGTAATTGTCAAAGGGTGTGCACTCAATTAGTGCCGTGCACACTGTGCGATCTTCCAATTGGATCTATGCTGATCCTATAAGGTGCTCTACATACAATTCATGTGGCACATATACGTGGGTCGTACACACTGTGCAATCTTCCGATTGGATCTGTAATGATCCTGTACTTCTGAGCTTAAATGGCTGATGTGCTTTATGGTGCACTACATACAGTTCATGTGGCACGTACGTATACATAGGTAGGAACAGTATTGATGGTATGTTGTGCACAGTTTAATGAATCACGTGTTCACATACATGCATTACTTTATTGGGCAAGATCACTGGTAGGCTGCCAGTACGAATGTGTGATCGCTGGATGTCATACACACTATGCAATCCTCAAGTTGGATCTACACTAGCATTGTGTTTTTGTGCTAAAATAGCTACTGCATTTTGCAATGCGCTGTTGACAAGTTAATATATCACATATACATCAATGAAAGCAAATGCCAGTGGTGTACTGCACACAGTGAGTCACTGTTAACTGCCAAGATGGGTCTTCAATCACTGATTGCCATACACACTGTGCAATCCTAAGATTGGATCAACACTCGCACTGTGCTTCTATGTTTTGATAACTCATACGCTTTCTGATGCGCTATTAACGAGTTCTGATATCACATATACAAGAGTGAAAGCCAATACCAATGACGTATTTGACAGGCTTAAATGGATTATATGTGCACAGCAAAACAGTTCTCTAACAGGCACAGTTACTGGTAGATGTCGCAATAAATGTGCAAACACTGATTGCCCTACACACTGTGCAATCCTAAGATTGTATCCCCACTAGTGTTGCGCTTCTGTGTTTTAAATAACCAATGCGCTATTAAGGGTTAGTATAACATATATATGTGAATGGAACTTGTGTCAGATCGTATACACTAGATTCTATGCCAGGATCTCCTTCACTGTTGACAGTGATCACTGAGTGTACACGTGCTGCTAGCGCTGTCAGAACATGACACTATGCGCTGCTGTACACGAGTAATGATTGTGGCTATACGCCAGTGTGGGCAAGGACGCTCACTCTCCTATTAATGCCTGTTGCCAGGGATGAAATCCCCTTGGCCGGCGTGTGCTGCTGCGCCTCAGCGCTACTCGCACAGGAGCTGCTGAGCTAACTAAACAGAGGTATTTTTACATGAGACAAACAGACATTACATAATTTAACAGGCTAAATTGCTACAATTTCACAGAGGAGGGCTGCCAATGCGCATTTCACTAAGTAGCTTTTTCAAGGCTATCACCTAAGTACCTGGCCCCCCCTGGATTGGTGATATTTATGGGATCAGTCTAAAATGGGCGTATTTTACTTGGAGCCAATGGTAGTCCGTTTTTTCACTATTCAAATGGACTTTGGCATTCTCATTGGTTGCTTGAGCTTCCCAGGGAATAGGGGAGGATTTGTCTGATCCATCATAGAATGTGAGAGAAGTCACATTGCATCATTTTTATACAGATATGGCAACACATTGTACAATGTTATTGCAAATTATTGCATGGTAGAAGTAACACATTACCAATGTGTCACTATTAAATATATGGTAATTAAGGTTACCTGGTTTGTTAACTGCAATTAATAAATACACATGGTGATGACATTCTATGATGGATCAGACAAATCCTCCCCTATTCCCTGGGAAGCTCAAGCAACCAATGAGAATGCCAAAGTCCATTTGAATAGTGAAAAAACGGACTACCATTGGCTCCAAGCAAAATACGCCCATTTTAGACTGATCCCATAAATATCACCAATCCAGGGGGGGCCAGGTACTTAGGTGATAGCCTTGAAAAAGCTACTTAGTGAAATACGCATTGGCAGCCCTCCTCTGTGAAATTGTAGCAATTTAGCCTGTTAAATTATGTAATGTCTGTTTGTCTCATGTAAAAATACCTCTGTTTAGTTAGCTCAGCAGCTCCTGTGCGAGTAGCGCTGAGGCGCAGCAGCACACGCCGGCCAAGGGGATTTCATCCCTGGCAACAGGCATTAATAGGAGAGTGAGCGTCCTTGCCCACACTGGCGTATAGCCACAATCATTACTCGTGTACAGCAGCGCATAGTGTCATGTTCTGACAGCGCTAGCAGCACGTGTACACTCAGTGATCACTGTCAACAGTGAAGGAGATCCTGGCATAGAATCTAGTGTATACGATCTGACACAAGTTCCATTCACATATATATGTTATACTAACCCTTAATAGCGCATTGGTTATTTAAAACACAGAAGCGCAACACTAGTGGGGATACAATCTTAGGATTGCACAGTGTGTAGGGCAATCAGTGTTTGCACATTTATTGCGACATCTACCAGTAACTGTGCCTGTTAGAGAACTGTTTTGCTGTGCACATATAATCCATTTAAGCCTGTCAAATACGTCATTGGTATTGGCTTTCACTCTTGTATATGTGATATCAGAACTCGTTAATAGCGCATCAGAAAGCGTATGAGTTATAAAAACATAGAAGCACAGTGCGAGTGTTGATCCAATCTTAGGATTGCACAGTGTGTATGGCAATCAGTGATTGAAGACCCATCTTGGCAGTTAACAGTGACTCACTGTGTGCAGTACACCACTGGCATTTGCTTTCATTGATGTATATGTGATATATTAACTTGTCAACAGCGCATTGCAAAATGCAGTAGCTATTTTAGCACAAAAACACAATGCTAGTGTAGATCCAACTTGAGGATTGCATAGTGTGTATGACATCCAGCGATCACACATTCGTACTGGCAGCCTACCAGTGATCTTGCCCAATAAAGTAATGCATGTATGTGAACACGTGATTCATTAAACTGTGCACAACATACCATCAATACTGTTCCTACCTATGTATACGTGCCACATGAACTGTATGTAGTGCACCATAAAGCACATCAGCCATTTAAGCTCAGAAGTACAGGATCATTACAGATCCAATCGGAAGATTGCACAGTGTGTACGACCCACGTATATGTGCCACATGAATTGTATGTAGAGCACCTTATAGGATCAGCATAGATCCAATTGGAAGATCGCACAGTGTGCACGGCACTAATTGAGTGCACACCCTTTGACAATTACCAGTGACTCTGCCTGACAGATTGTGAGCACTAGTACAAGTGTAGGACAAATCTGTCCGCACGGATTATACATCTGCACCATATGCAGTGGTTCAGATAGAACTATCGTGGGCAGAATCAACCCCATTTGAGGAATATATACGCAGAGGGCAACACATTGCTTTGATTAGACAACAGACAGTGAGAATATCACCGTGTTAATCAAACACCCTACACAGGCAATGGATCACTGTCAATAGTAAAGGAGATCCTGGCATAGAATCTAGTGTATACGATCTGACACAAGTTCCATTCACATATATATGTTATACTAACCCTTAATAGCGCATTGGTTATTTAAAACACAGAAGCGCAACACTAGTGGGGATACAATCTGAGGATTGCACAGTGTGTAGGGCAATCAGTGTTTGCACATTTATTGCGACAGCTACCAGTAATGCGGGGTACACACCAGGACGACCCGCTCACGATGCACATCGTGAGCGGGTCGTCAGTGTCTCGTCCGACCCGCTCACGATGACGCGGGAGGGCACGACCCGCTCACGATGTGCACCGTGAGCGGGTCCGATCCGATGGCGACCCGCACCCGGTTCTATGGTCGTCATTGAGATCCTACCTGCAGCAGGTAGGATCTCAATAACGACCGACCGACCCGCGGGACCGCGCATCGGATCGGAATCGCTCCACACCAGGTCAGAAAAGGGCCCAATCAGCACACAATCTACATCCGATTGATCGGAATTGGATCTAGATTGTGCTGATCGGGCCCTAGTCGTCCTGGTGTGTACCTAGCATCACTGTGCCCGTTAGAGAACTGTTTTGCTGTGCACATATAATCCATTTAAGCCTGTCAAATACGTCACTGGTATTGGCTTTCACTCTTGTATATGTGATATCAGAACTCATTAATAAGCGCATCAGAAAGCGTATGAGTTATCAAAACATAGAAGCACAGTGCGAGTGTTGATCCAATCTTAGGATTGCACAGTGTGTATGGCAATCAGTGATTGAAGATCCATCTTGGCAGTTAACAGTGACTCACTGTGTGCAGTACACCACTGGCATTTGCTTTCATTGATGTATATGTGATATATTAACTTGTTAACAGCGCATTACAAAATGCAGTAGCTATTTTAGCACAAAAACACAATGCTAGTGTAGATCCAACCTGAGGATTGCATAGTGTGTATGACATCCAGCGATCACACATTCGTACTGGCAGCCTACCAGTGATCTTGCCCAATAAAGAAATGCATGTATGTGAACACGTGATTCATTAAACTGTGCACAACATACCATCAGTACTGTTCCTACCTATGTATACGTGCCACATGAACTGTATGTAGTGCACCATAAAGCATATCAGCCATTTAAGCTCAGAAGCACAGGATCATTACAGATCCAATCGGAAGATTGCACAGTGTGTACGACCCACGTATATGTGCCACATGAATTGTATGTAGAGCACCTTATAGGATCAGCATAGATCCAATTGGAAGATCGCACAGTGTGCACGGCACTAATTGAGTGCACACCCTTTGACAATTACCAGTGACTCTGCCTGACAGATTGTGAGCACTAGCACTAGTGTAGGACAAACCTGTCCGTACGGATTATACATCTGCACCATATGCAGTGGTTCAGATAGAACTATCGTGGGCAGAATCAACCCCATTTGAGGAATATATACGCAGAGGGCAATACATTGCTTTGATTAGACAACAGACAGTGAGAATATCACCATGTTAATCAAACACCCTACACAGGCACTGCATTAATCCACTATCACACTGTGGAATTTAACCCCTTCATGACAGAGCCAGTTTGTGCCTTCATGACAGAGCCCTTTTTTTCAAATCTGACATGTCTCACTTAAGTGGGGATAACTTTTTTTTGCTTTTACTTATCCCAGTGATTTTGAGATTGTTTTCTCGTGACACATTGTACTTCAAGTTAGTGGTAAATTTTCGTCGATACAGTCTGTTTTTTTGTGAAAAATACCAAAATATCGTGAAAAAATGGAAAATTTAGCAATTTGCAAAATGTTAAATTTTCTGCTTGTGAGACAAATAATCATACCACTCAAAATAGTTAATAACTAACATAGACCATATGTCTACTTTATGTTTCCATCATTATTTCAACTTCCTTTTCATTTTTTTGGACACTAGGAGGCTTACAATATGAATAGCAAATTCTCAAATTTTCATGAAAATTTCAAACACTGATTTTTTTAGGGACCAGTTCAGTTCTGATGTGACTTTGAGGGACTTGTATGTGAGACACCCCCATAAATGATGCCATTTCAAAAACTGCACCCCTCACAGTATTCAAAACAGCATTTTGGAAGTTTGTTAACCCTTTAGGTGTTTCACAGGAATTAAAACAAAGTGTAGGTGAAATTTCAAAATTTCTTTTTTTTTGCAGAGTTTCAATTTTAATACATTTTTCTAACGAATACAGTAGATTTTACTAGAGAAATGTGACTAAAAATTGATTCCCCCAATTCTTTTGTTTTCAAAAATATCCTATATGTGGCCCTAGTGTGCACGTTGACCAAACCACAGGCTTCATAATAGAAGGAGCACCTACTTGATTTTGGAGCCTCCTTTTTATGAGATTTTTTTTTAGGCACCATGTAGGTTTCTAGGCACCATAAGTGCTAAAAGTTAGGAACCTCCCCCACAAGTCACCCCATTTTGCAATCTACACCCCTCAGGGAATTCATCTAGGGGTATAGTGTACATTTCAAACCCCCAGGGGTTTCACCAATTTTGGTACAACTGGGATGTGAAAATGAAAAATTAAATTTTTTTACACAAACATGCAGTTCTGGCTCAAAATTTTTCATTTTCACAAGGAATGAAGGAGACAAAGCACCCCAAAATCTGTGCCCCAATTTCTCCCGAGTACGGCAATGCCTCACATGTGACCAAAAAATACCAGTTGGGTGCATGGCAGGACTCAGAAGGGAAGGAGTGATTTTTGGATTTTGCAGCACAGATTTTGGTGGAATGAATGGTGGGTGCTATGTTGCACCAATACAGTGGAACCCCCCCACAAGTCACCCCATTTTGCAAAGTACACCCCTCAGGGAATTCATCTAGGGGTATAGTGTACATTTCAAACCCCCAGGGGTTTCACCAATTTTGATACAAGTGGGCAGTGAAAATGGAAAATTACATTTTTTTACACAAACATGCAGTTCTGGCTCAAAATTTTTCATTTTCACAAGGAATGAAGGAGACAAAGCACCCCAAAATCTGTGCCCCAATTTCTCCCGAGTACGGCAATGCCTCACATGTGACCAAAAAATACCAGTTGGGTGCATGGCAGGACTCAGAAGGGAAGGAGTGATTTTTGGATTTTGCAGCAAAGATTTTGGTGGAATGAATGGTGGGTGCTATGTCGCATTAGCAAGACCCCCCAAGCAGCAATACAGTGGAACCCCCCCACAAGTCACCCCATTTTGCAAACTACACCCCTCAGGGAATTCATCTAGGGGTATAGTGTACATTTCAAACCCCCAGGGGTTTCACCAATTTTGGTACAACTGGGATGTGAAAATGGAAAATTACATTTTTTTACACAAACATGCAGTTCTGGCTCAAAAATTTTCATTTTCACAAGGAATGAAGGAGACAAAGCACCCCAAAATCTGTGCCCCAATTTCTCCCGAGTACGGCAATGCCTCACATGTGACCAAAAAATACCAGTTGGGTGCATGGCAGGACTTAGAAGGGAAGGAGTGATTTTTGGATTTTGCAGCTCAGATTCTGGTGGAATTTTGGTGGGTGCTATGTCGCATTAGCAAGACCCCCCAAGCAGCAATACAGTGGAACCCCCCCACAAGTCACCCCATTTTGCAAACTACACCCCTCAGGGAATTCATCTAGGGGTATAGTGTACATTTCAAACCCCCAGGGGTTTCACCAATTTTGGTACAACTGGGATGTGAAAATGGAAAATTACATTTTTTTACACAAACATGCAGTTCTGGCTCAAAATTTTTCATTTTCACAAGGAATGAAGAAGACAAAGCACCCCAAAATCTGTGCCCCAATTTCTCCCGAGTACGGCAATGCCTCACATGTGACCAAAAAATACCAGTTGGGTGCATGGCAGGACTTAGAAGGGAAGGAGTGATTTTTGGATTTTGCAGCTCAGATTCTGGTGGAATTTTGGTGGGTGCTATGTCGCATTAGCAAGACCCCCCAAGCAGCAATACAGTGGAACCCCCCCACAAGTCACCCCATTTTGCAAACTACACCCCTCAGGGAATTCATCTAGGGGTATAGTGTACATTTCAAACCCCCAGGGGTTTCACCAATTTTGGTACAACTGGGATGTGAAAATGGAAAATTACATTTTTTTACACAAACATGCAGTTCTGGCTCAAAATTTTTCATTTTCACAAGGAATGAAGGAGACAAAGCACCCCAAAATCTGTGCCCCAATTTCTCCCGAGTACGGCAATGCCTCACATGTGACCAAAAAATACCAGTTGGGTGCATGGCAGGACTTAGAAGGGAAGGAGTGATTTTTGGATTTTGCAGCTCAGATTCTGGTGGAATTTTGGTGGGTGCTATGTCGCATTAGCAAGACCCCCCAAGCAGCAATACAGTGGAACCCCCCCACAAGTCACCCCATTTTGCAAACTACACCCCTCAGGGAATTCATCTAGGGGTATAGTGTACATTTCAAACCCCCAGGGGTTTCACCAATTTTGGTACAACTGGGATGTGAAAATGGAAAATTACATTTTTTTACACAAACATGCAGTTCTGGCTCAAAATTTTTCATTTTCACAAGGAATGAAGGAGACAAAGCACCCCAAAATCTGTGCCCCAATTTCTCCCGAGTACGGCAATGCCTCACATGTGACCAAAAAATACCAGTTGGGTGCATGGCAGGACTTAGAAGGGAAGGAGTGATTTTTGGATTTTGCAGCTCAGATTCTGGTGGAATTTTGGTGGGTGCTATGTCGCATTAGCAAGACCCCCCAAGCACCAATACAGTGGAACCCCCCCACAAGTGACCCCATTTTGCAAACTACACCCCTCAGGGAATTCATCTAGGGGTATAGTGTACATTTCAAACCCCCAGGGGTTTCACCAATTTTGGTACAACTGGGATGTGAAAATGGAAAATTACATTTTTTTACACAAACATGCAGTTCTGGCTCAAAATTTTTCATTTTCACAAGGAATGAAGGAGACAAAGCACCCCAAAATCTGTGCCCCCATTTCTCCAGAGTACGGCAATGCCTCACATGTGACCAAAAAATACCAGTTGGGTGCATGGCAGGACTCAGAAGGGAAGGAGTGATTTTTGGATTTTGGAGCACAGATTTTGGTGGAATGAATGGTGGGTGCTATGTTGCATTACCAATACAGTGGAACCCCCCCACAAGTGACCCCATTTTGCAAACTACACCCCTCAGGGAATTCATCTAGGGGTATAGTGTACATTTCAAACCCCCAGGGGTTTCACCAATTTTGGTATAACTGGGATGTGAAAATGAAAAAAATAAATTTTTTTACACAAAAATGTACTTCTGGCTCAAAATTTTTCATTTTCACAAGGAATGAAGGAGACAAAGCACCCCAAAATCTGTGCCCCCATTTCTCCAGAGTACGGCAATGCCTCACATGTGACCAAAAAATACCAGTTGGGTGCATGGCAGGACTCAGAAGGGAAGGAGTGATTTTTGGATTTTGGAGCACAGATTTTGGTGGAATGAATGGTGGGTGCTATGTTGCATTACCAATACAGTGGAACCCCCCCACAAGTGACCCCATTTTGCAAACTACACCCCTCAGGGAATTCATCTAGGGGTATAGTGTACATTTCAAACCCCCAGGGGTTTCACCAATTTTGGTACAACTGGGCAGTGAAAATGAAAAAAAATACATTTTTTTACACAAAAATGTACTTCTGGCTCAAAATTTTTCATTTTCACAAGGAATGAAGGAGACAAAGCACCCCAAAATCTGTGCCTCCATTTCTCCAGAGTACGGCAATGCCTCACATGTGACCAAAAAATACCAGTTGGGTGCATGGCAGGACTCAGAAGGGAAGGAGTGATTTTTGGATTTTGCAGCTCAGATTCTGGTGGAATGAATGGTGGGTGCTATGTGGCATTAGCAAGACCCCCGAAGCACGGTGAAATGATGAACCTAATAATCCATAGATGTGTGGTATATTTTGAAACACTCCTTTATACATAGGCCGGGTTTGTCGGGGCAAGTTTCACAGTGGAAAATAGTTTCCTTTCTTATTCCCTTTTTATAGCAAACTTTGCACCTTTTTTGTGTCCTGCCCTTTCTTGCAGTGGAGGGGATTTCGTTGGGAAAATGCTGCCCTGGTACAATACGGGGGCCAGTACTAGAAGTACTGGGGCCCTCTGCCTGCTGATTCCCAAATGTTAGGCTCTTTATGACTTCCTCTTGAAAGTGCATAAATGTCCCCCTCTGGCCGGTAGAACGGAATAGCACGTAAGCGTTATACAGTGCCATCTGGATGATATACACGGCCAGCTTCTTGTACCAGATATTTGTTTTCCGCAGGGCACTGTACGGCTTCAGTACCTGATCTGAAAGATCCACTCCGCCCATGTACTTATTGTAATCTAGGATACAATTTGGTTTTGAGGTGTGGGTACTGGTACCTCGTACAGGGATGGAGGTGGTACTGTCTCCATGAATTGTTGTCAGTATAAGGACATCCCTCTTGTCCTTATATTTGACCAACAACATATTTTCGGTGCATATTCCCCTGCTTTCACCCCTTCTCATTACTTGGGCAATGTGCGTTTTGGGGAGGCCTCTTTGGTTCTTGCGCACAGTACCGCAAGCTGCTGTACCTCTTGAACCAAGGGCCTTAAACAGGGGGATGCTGGTGTAAAAGTTATCCACATAGAGGTGATAACCCTTATCCAGGAAGGGGTGCATTAAATCCCAGACAATTTTTCCACTAACACCTACGAGGGAGGGGGGGCATTCTGGTGGTTCAATTCTTGAATCCTTCCCTTCATATACCCTAAACTTGTGGGTGTACCCTGTGGTGCTTTCACACAGCTTATACATTTTTATGCCATACCTTGCCCTCTTACTGGGAAGGTACTGGCGGAATTTAACCCTTCCTTTAAAATGTATAAGGGACTCGTCGATACTAATACATTTATCAGGGATGTATAGCTCTGCAAATTTGGCACTGAAATGATCAATGACCGGCCTGACTTTGAATAGCCTGTCAAAGGTGGGATCATCTCTGGGTGGGCACTGTGCAATATCGGTGTAATGTATAAATTTATGGATTGCCTCAAAACGAGCCCGGGGCATGGCCATACGGTGAAATGGGGTGCTGTACAGAACATCTGTACTCCAATATTGCCTAATTTGTGGCTTTTTTACTATGCCCATATGTAACACCAGACCCCAAAACGTCATCATCTCTACTGCATCTACAGGGGTCCACCTAGCAAATGATGACGTGGGGTTTTGAGCAATAAACTGCTGGGCATATAAATTAGTTTGGTCCACCATTAAATTTATAAAATCATCAGAGAAAAATAATTTGAAAAAGTCAATTTCTCTGAGACCTGTTGAATCAAATTGGATTCCTGGGATGGCCAAAAACTCAGGAACCTGGGGCTCAAAATTGTCTGGTGGTGGGGTCCATACGAGATCAATTATTGGGGGGGGGGGGTCTCAGCTGCTCTACGGGGGCGTCTTTGAGGGGGTCCCTCATCATCAGAGGAGGAAGAGGAGCTTAAGACAAATCCTTCAAATTCCCCGCTTGCCTCACTGGCTGTGTCAGAGTCAGATGCAAGCATGGCATATGCCTCCTCCACCGAATACATTCTCCTGGATGACTGGGACGACATTTGGGATGACATTTGGGATGCCATTTATATTTTTGTGTTACTGGTAGTGAAATGTTTCAACACGTGTATAGTGTAGGGGGGGGTACAAACTTTATTTCAACCCAGGGGGTATGTAGTGTGTAGTGTGTATGTAGTGCAGAAAAAAAAAATACAAAAAAAAAAAAATTGAAGGGTTCAAAAAAAAAAAAAAAATGGAAGGGGTTAAAAAAAAAAAAAAATGGAAGGGGTTAAAAAAAAAAAAATGGAAGGGGTTAAAAAAAAAAAAAAGGTCCTGCGCCAAAAATTGAGCACAGATGTTGGTCAGTAACGTCCGTCACTGAACAGCGCTCAAAGGCAACAGGAATTTGATCAAAAAAAAAAAAAAATAGATCAACCCTGTGCCGAAAAAGCTGATCAGTGATGTACGTCACTGATCAGTGCACAGTGGCCACAGGACACACACAAAATCACAGTGTGTGTAAAAAAAAAATGTAAAAAAGACCCCACAGCACTCACAAAAAATAAAAAAAGGTGATCAGTGATGCGACACTGATTACCAGTGAGGGGCAGCAGGTGCACAACCTTTGGTGGTACTGACAGGTATATATAAAAAAAAAAAACCTCTGTACCCCCAAAAAGTTGCTGATCACCTCAGATATAGTGATCAGCACAAAAGGCGGGGGCAGCCGACACAAAATTTAGCACTCTCTATCACTATCTCTCTCTATCTCTCTATCTCTCACTATCTATCACTCTATGACACTGCAGCAGTTATATAAAAAATATATAGCACAATCTGTCACTATCTCTCTCTCTCTATCTATCTATAGCTCTATCACACTGCAGCAGCACAAAATATAGCACTAGGCCTCTCTATCTCTCTCTATCTCTTTCAGTTATATAAAAAATATATAGCACAATCTGTCACTATCTCTCTCTCTATCTCTCTCTCTCTCTCTCTCTCTCTCTATCACACTGCAGCAGCACAAAATATAGCACTAGGCCTCTCTCTCTCTCTCTCTCTCTCTCTCTCTCTCTCTCTCTCTCTCTAATAAATCGCAGCAGCACAAGATGTCACAGGATGTCACAAGATGTCACAAGCATAAGCAATATCAATGATCAGGTAAGGGTTCTGGTCAGTATAGGCGGCAGGTGGGGCACGGTGACCGCACTGCACGCTATTCCAGACCGGAATGGCGTCTGCAGTGCAGTCACCGTTAGTTTAAACCCCCCTCCATGGCTGTGATTGGTCCGTCGGTCCGACGGACCAATCACGGCCTTTGGGGGCGGGCGGGGTGAGGTGGGGTGACACCAGTGTCACCCTTACACCCCGCGGTGATTGGTGCTGTACTTTACAGCACCAATCACCTCCGATCCCGTGTCACCGGCGAACGTTATTCGCCGGTGACACAGGAAAACGCTGTGAATGGCTGTTCACACTGAACAGCCAATCACAGCGATCGCCGACGGGGGGGCGGCATCGCAGCCCCCCCTGGGCATGCAGGGACATGTCTGCTGTCAGGGACAGCAGACATCGTCCCTCTGTCACTGCGTCTCTAGACGCAGTGACAGTTTTAAGCCATGACGTATATATACGTCAACGGTCGGGAAGTACTTCCCGGCCATGACGTATATATACGTCAATTGTCGTGAAGGGGTTAAGCAGTAACTAGACAAGTATACTCAAGCTACAATATTCACAGAGTGATTTTTAATCTTTAAAATTTCTTTTTCTCTTTAAATCTATATCTTGTTTTAATATTTTCACTACTTACCTTAAGGTCTCATATCATTGACAAACTGTATTATCCAGCACCATTACAGAATGATGACCTACTAGCTCTTAATAAAGTTTAATAAATAAAACTTCTAAAAATAATCAAATACGTCAACAAATAAAGTATACACCTTTTTTAGGTAAAAATAATATTTTATTACTGTGGAACAGGAGTGCATCCCAGTCAAACTGATTCACCTTTTTTCTCTTCCATTGTTATAGATGATATAATATCCAAGCGCCGGGACCACGGTCATCCCCGCCGGGACCGCTGATCACCGTGCTGGGGGCAGCCCAGCACAAAAGGTAAGCTGCTGGGCTACCCTCAGCCCCCGTGCACCCCACTAGCCATCGTCCGGGAGGTGAATGGACACAGGTCCTTGCTGTGTTCTACCCAGGTCAGGACCTGGGTAGAAGTCCCATGTAAAGGGACGCGGCATGTCCCATTTACACCGACGCTGACCCGGGTTTGACCCGCCAAAGACCTGGGGTTTTGCAGCGGTGTAAAAAGGGCTATTACTGAAAAGCAAAAGTGTTAAAATTGTACCTTTAAATGTCACCTTTCAAACTACTAGTCTAACAAACCTGTACATTCTAGAACACAAATTGGTTTTAGCAATGTAGACAGCCATTTGCATGGACAAAAAAAAAAAAAAAAAAAAAGATGTGCCATGAAAATCATGTTTTTTCCTAAAGATTAGAAAACAAATAGTGATTGCTTCACTATGCAAATTACTTACAGCTTTCCATGAAGTCTCAGGAACCTGCCACCCACAACTGCTAGGTCAGGGGTTCTCAAACTCTGTCCTCAGGACCCCACACAGTTCACGTTTTCCAGGTCACCCGGCAGGTGCATTCATTACTCATTGACACATTTTAAAATAGCCACAGGTGGAGCCAATTATTTCACTTGTGATTCTGTGAGGAGACCTGCAAAACATCCACTGTGTGGGGTCCTGCGGACCGAGTTTGAGAACCTGTGTGCTAGGTAAAAACCTGAACAATTTCATCCTCAATACAACCAACTATATAAAACCACACCAGTGATGCAATGATCCTGAGAACATCTGTATACATCTTGTTCTGATCAGATTGATTAGCTGCTTTTAAGTGAACAATGTGCAGAAATATGACAAATGCACTCATCAGAAGTGTACGCAATGCTGGCTTATCAATTTCCACCAATGTCCTGCCGCAGGCCAGATCCAATCAGAATGCCTTGTACATGATAACTTTGCCTGTGATTATAGAACTAAGCGGCAAATTTGTTGTCCCAATTGTTATAGTGTACCCTAGCTTAAGTTCACAATAATGCAATACTGTTCCATTAATTCCCCCTGAAATTGCTAAAAGGAAATCGATTAGGGCAATCTTTGAAAGCTTTCCTCAGGAACATAAATAATGGTCTGTCAGTAGCAATATAAATTACAAACGTGTTAAACATTGCCCAGCGTCACAGGCTGAGTTTCAAACAAATTATAGCTATAAGCCGATTGGTTGGTACTTTATCTCTGAGCCCCTTATTCTCAAACGCTACCATGAGGCTTATCCAGTGTTAAGTGTACCATCCACAAAAGAAGTTACACTTTGTAAATATTAACTGGAGCGAGTGACCCGTGCTCAGCTGTGACATCTCTATTTTCATGAGAAGACACTTACAAAGCAGTTTATGCTTGACCAGCTACAAGGTGGCTTAGCCTTACCAGGTGCCCCTTACTCAGGGTAACAGGTTGATCTCACAAAGGACAATATCCAAATGCACTGGTTAACAGGTTATCTTTGGGAATAAGAATATTTAAAGAAACCATACACTAAATATAGACACTTAAAAACAATTGGCTTTCCATAAATGCACAACATATAGAAGCGACCATAGCAGTCTGCACCCGTACAGGAGATTCATAACAAATGGGGAGCTTGTTTAGTGACTGTACATCACATCTAATCACTGGCATAATACTGATAACTCACAACCAGGGCATAGGGAAATGACCCATCCAGACTGTCACAAGTAGTGCACTCTTCTTTTTTGGAATGAACGTGATTGGGTTGAGAGACTTACTTCTAAAAGTAGGAGATGTCCATAACACACACATGGGGGGGGGGGATGCTCTTCACATCCGCACCCCCTTACCGCCACACATCGCCCCCCCATCACCTATATAATTATTGCATATGCTGTAACATATGCGATAATTATGGCAAAGGACAGCTCTTGCATTAAGAGCTGTCCTTTGTGGTGAGAGACAGCGGGACCCATCTGGACCCGGCAGCTCCATCCTCCCTCCCTTACCCGGCGCTACTGCTGCGCCGGGCTCTGCTCCTCCCTGCCCAGAAGAGGATCATAGTGCAGGGAGGAGGAGGTCACAGGTCCGGGCAGCACAGCACTGTGCTGCCCAGACACAGGTGAAGGGGGTATGCACAGGGCGGTGGTGGGTCGCGGTAGAAGTCCCTAGGCTTCTATGGGGCATCACCAGATTTTTCTGGCGATGCCCCCCCGTCGCGATAACCCAGCGGGGGATGCTTAGAGCATAACGGGGTTTTTACTGCATTTTTAGTTTAGAGAATCTCCCCCATGGTGCCCATACACTCTGCGATTTGCAGGTGCGATGCACGCACCTGCACACTTCCTATAGCACAGATCGAATAGTATGTGCTGCAAATACTTTTTGAACTAGGTCCTGATCACATCTCATGCGATTTGCGTGCAATGCGATCTAGACCAAAATGCATGCAATTATTGCTCTGGGAGACATTATACAACATATTAGCAATATAAATGTACATGCCCATTCATAAGCAAGGCTGAAAAATTAGACATGGCATATTCTTTTGCTTGACACATTGGGTGGGGGGTGGGTTTATTTTCCTTAGCCGAGTCCTGCGAAAAGGAATTAAAAAAACATGCAATGAAGAACTCCTTCCCCTAGCTTCTAAACGACTACACACACTTGATATTTTGGCTATTTTTCCAATTGTACAGCCTGCTGACAAATACTGTTTGTTCCATTACCATTCTGAATGGCTAACTAGTGCGCATTCTAGCACCATGAACGCAAGCCATGAAGAGAGCGCATATTTTAATAAAAAGTTGTCCTAAAAAAATTAAATAAAAAATAAAAATAGGCCATCCTCACTGATTGGGATCTAGAATAAACCCTATCCTCTTACTAAAACCCTACATTGTTTCTGTACTATACATGGTAATAGCCACACGGAGTATATTTATCCACTGAAAATGCTAAATAATTTATATATTGTAGAGGGGGGCAGACAAATACATTAGTTATATGGCTTTAAAGATACACAGAGAACACTTTACAAAGACCGCACAATGCAAAGTCTGCCAGTCCACTGCGGTTATAAAGAACATACGGTTCACTCATTATGGGCAGTTAAGACACTGGCTCCCTGCAAGGAGCTTAAGCTTATATACAATTTCTGTCATTAATCCTCATTTACACTTAATACTTCGTTTTGTGAGTTCGTTTGTAGAAAGTCACAAAATGTTGAAGGGATGGTTCTAGAATTGGTTTAGGAAACAGACAAATGTTTATCTATATACTTAGCAGACTTTGATACATGCAAACTAGTAAATATAGACCCTAGTTTGATAATAAAATGAGCCCTGGAGAAGCCGGCTTCACTCCACAGAAACCCGATTTTCCAGTTTCACGTTAAGCAAACAGCCAAATGTTTGCATAACTGACAGCTTCTTATCTAGGTGCCAAATGCTGGAAGCAGCTTGAAATAATTATATTCCTTCATAGTAGACTTCGCTTTTAGATTCCATGATAAAGCATAAGCACAGCAGATTGTGAAGTGGACAGATCTGTATCCAATTTAACCAGGCCCAGACTCACAGCAATAAAAGTTACCGTCCAACTGCCATTTTAATCCAGGAATGAACGACTACAATATTCTCTGCACATCTCTCCTGCATACATCTTATGGTGCCCATACACGATTCAATGTATGGGTGCTATGCGTACTTCCATGCACATCCCATAGCAGATAAAGTATGTGCTGCCCGTACTTTGTGAACTAGATTGCATCACATCTAGTTCAAAACTCATGGTGCTTCAGCACATTGCATGCATTTTAAACTCGATGCAAACCGAATTGTGAATTGTGCTGCTAATCGTTACCTGTGCTCTGCTTTATTTCTTCAGTTAAGATGCCCATAACACTGAGCTGATTTTGACGAGTCGGGCTGTGAAATCAGCCCAAATCGGCTCAGTTTGATGTCCCCTCAGGTCCGATTCGCGGTCCCGTGCTGGACATCCAACCACCCGACCTGAGACCTGCCGCCCCATGCAACATGGAGAATCATCTCAGCCAATCAGTGTCCAGCCAGTCATTTTAAAATATTCAGCAGCCTAACTCCGCCCTGCAAAACAAGGCTACAAGCTCCCAGCCGTCGCTTGTACGGACCACGCTGCCCACAAATACCAGCTGGCCGGACCCCGCAGCAGCTCCACAGGAGTATTACATGCAATAAATTGCATGTGATTTATTGCATGTAAAAATGGCACATCAAGTGCCAAATCGCATGTGAGCCTGTCGGGGGGGCTCTCCAGGGCAAACTGGTCCAACTTGTCCTTAGGACACATTGGCCCAGTGTATGGGGGCCTTTACTCTTATGTTAAGTCCTGTGT
>NC_139218.1:315672697-315797697 GCF_055691185.1 Crinia signifera | reverse complement strand
GGTGGTGGTAGCAGCGGTGTATGAACAGCATTGGGGTGATTTTTCTTGAAAAATCCACAATAGTGCTGTGTAGACCCATTGTCAATTATCACTGCAGTGAACGGGTCCCGGGTCGCATCGACCAAGGTTACATGTTGATTCTGCACCACGAGCCTGGTTGAATCTGTGTTCAGCCGTGCTTACTACCTGGGTTGAAATGCTCAACTCAGCATATTTCAACTGTGTGCATTTACTGTACACTGCCAGCAAACCCAGGTTTTTGTGAGCTCCCCTGCAAAACCTGGGTTATTTCAGGCAGTGTACACTAGATTGGGATCTCTTATATTCCTATGTGCCAAGTGAAATTGTCAAAATAGGTGTGATCACCAAGAAAACATTTTTATTCATCATTATGACCTGTAAGGTTTACCTTATATAGGAAATACATCTTTTTCTACACATGTTTTATTTGAATTTATATAACCAGGGCCGGCGCCACCACTAGGAAGCTCTAGGCATTTGCCTAGGGCGCCGGCACCTGGAGGGCGGCAGTTCGCCCTCACCGCCAGCATGGAGGGTTAGCGAACTGTAGTACCTGTGAAAAAACTTGCGTCCCCGGCGTCCCTGCTGAGTGCTGGTGCGTGCAGGGGTGTCCGTGCCGCCGGGGGAACCTGCGGCGCTGTTATTGTGTATAAGCTGGCCGCGGCCGGCGGGGTCCCTACAGTGAATAGAAAATAACTAGCGCTATGCGCATGGCGGCGCGGGAAGCGCTAGTTATTTTCTATTCACTGTAGGGACCCCGCCGGCCGCAGCCAGCTTATACACAATAACAGCGCCGCAGGTCCCCCCAGCGGCACGGACACCCCTGCACTCAGCAGGGACGCAAGTTTTTTCACAGGTACCACCCCCCCCCCCCCCCCCCCGGCACCGGGGCGCCCCCACCCCGACTCGCCTGGGGCGCTCCGGTGCCTTGCACCGGCCCTGTATATAACAAATGTGAGCGGCGCTGGCATTTTTAGTCAATATTTTGCACATCTCTCACAGAGATGTTGGCACTAAAAGGGTTAAAAAATATTTACTATATAAATATAAACAACAGAGGGGTCCAATAGTGAATAAGATGAATAAAATAAAACCAATGAACGTACCAGAAAATAGAACTTCAGAACATTATAAACAACATAGTTGGTTGACTTCCCAGTTATATGAGCAGTGTTCGTCCATCAGGATAGTCCATAGTGCAATAGTACACTATCCCGTATCTCAGATATGACATCAACTCCATTTTCTATTAACTATCATGTACAGTATATCAAACATATATCGTTTCTTATAGCAGCCACATGGGTATCATACTGACAATTCCATCAGATTCTACTTCTTATTTATTTAGAACATATTTAGAACTCAGGGAATCTCCAGCAGTGTATACTTCTGCACATGTGTATAATGCTGGCATGTACCCCATGGCTCATATATTGTGTGCCTATCTCTCTATGGTACTTGCCACGGACTCTTGAGCCATTTACCTCACCACATGTCCCTGGCCAAGACCATACCCAAAAGGGAGTAATCACATGCAAGAAATACAATTTGTGTCAGTAGTCAAACTTTATTGTTGTAATTAAAGACACAAAGGGATGCTATACTTGTTTCTGGAGTGGAACCCAACACTTGTATGGTAGCTTTTGCATTGAGCATTTCTGACTGGCCATTGTCAGGGGTCCTCTGTTTTGGCTTACATTCGGCATGTGTGTTGTCCACTAATTACCTTTTTAGATGAATTGACAGAATAACCTGTGAATGCACATTAAGTACCATTAGATGCAAACAAAAAAGTTTTTAAATCAAAGGTAAAATTGTAAAGTATTTTAGTACAATGGGGTATTCAATGACTTTTGTAAGCTGTGGCAGCGAGCAATGCTGCTGACAGCTCGCTGTCACAGCTCGTATGGTCACACGCACAGCTCACACGCCGTTTCAACCTCACTAGGTTTTTGTAGTGACAGGGAAACGGCGTGTGTGGCAGCTAAAACAGCAAGGCTTGAGGCTAAATGTAGCGGAGTAGCGGAGTCCACGACACCCCCGGAGGGAGAATAAATTAGGGTGCCAAGCGTAGCGAGGCACCGGGCCCACTGCGTGGGGCGATCCAAGTCCCCCCCTTGTCGGGATTTCGGCGATCGGGATTCCAGCGTCGGGATTCTGAACGCCGGGATCCCGACCGCCGGGATTTAATACTGAATCCGTTTGGGGGAATCCTTGCCATCCTCTGAAATCTGACAGCGAGGGTTCCCCAGAACGTAGAATATGGTGAGTGACCAGCGCTGGGGTTAAACGGCAAGGGTCGCTTGTTTTCTGTGATCCCCGCTGTTTAACCCCCTTGCCGGCCGCATTGAATACAGCCCAATAGATGGACCAAAACTTACTGGTTTGACCAAAGCTACAAGTAAATCCATTTTTCATTGGTAGAGAGTTTGATGGTGGCGTAAGCTTTAATGAACAGGGTCCTCTCTCCTCCTTTTCTGAGAATACATATCTGCCACCCTTATAATTGTGTCAGTGTCCTGTCCCCTGGTGGAACTGTCTTTATTTACTACTGTATGTACTTGTACAAATATGCCTTGTACTGTAATTTATTATTTTCTTGTTTTGTGCTCATCTGTGTATTGTCAGGCGCTGCCGAACCCTTGTGGCCCCATATAATTAAACAAACAACAACAACAATAATAATAATAATTTATGTTGATGCAGAACATGGCTTCTACCCTGATTTAACTTTCTTTTGCCTGTCTAACTGAGTCTGGTCCAAATGTATTAAGCCATAACAAGTGATGAACTGGAGGATGAAAAAGGACCAACCAATCAGCTCCTAGCTGCCATGTTACAGGCTAGGTTTGAAAAATGACAGTTAGCAGCTGATTAGTTGGTCCTTTATCGCTCTTTATTACCATCCACTTTATCACTTGTCACGGCTTAACACATTAGCCCAGTTACAGTCTGGGTGGTTTTCTAAATAGCAGACTTATAAGCCTTCTGTAAAATTATAAGAAATCACACTGGGATATGCGATTATGTCATTAACATTTGCTTGACCTTAGTTATCATGTACATTTACCTTAATCTAACAGCCATCTGTGCTCTTCACATCGCTATCCAGCAGGGATCCCTGTATGTATCCCTTAATCTCATCGTTTTATTGAGATCTGAGTTTACACTGCTTACATTTACTGACAGATGGTTTCCAGTGCTATGTTTCTGCCGGGAAATGCAAACCACAAGTCTTGCACTAGACAAGCTGTGTGTACTTATAGCAAGATTTTAAACACCATCCGTTTAAACTACTTTAATAGTAAGGCACAAAAGTGAGTGCAAAAGTCCCACATGCAGGGTTGATCTGTCTGCCTGTTATCCTTGCCTGAATCAGACTATGCAAATCACACGATTGTTTACTTGACACTGACGTTGAAAAGAAGCATTGCACATTAGACACCCAACACAATGATTTTCTAAGAACACTTATTCACAACAACAGACAAGACCTGGCAAGTATCCATTTCCATTTTCTATATACAAAAGTACTATGTACTGTTACATTAAAGAACAAGATACATGAAATAAGGTTACATAAAATCATAGTTGCCAACCCTCCTGCATTCTGCAGGAGACTCCTTGAAATAGCAGCAATCTCCCTCTCTCCCTCATTAGTCTAGCAATCTCCCTCATTTCACCTAGCCCACATTACACTGTTACATCATAGTTACCTCCCCTCCTGCATTCTGCAGGAGACTCCTTGAAATAGCAGCAATCTCCCTCTCTCCCTCATTAGTCTAGCAATCTCCCTCATTTCACCTAGCCCACATTACACGGTTACATTTTTTGGGGAAAAAAAGGAATGAGAGACAGATACATTTACATTGAATCATCAGTGCCATTTCCCAGCACTTTATCAAGTATAGTAGCTCTTACAAACTGCTGTGGGGCTCATCTATATTTGGATATAAGTCATTTTAAAAGATTCCTCTCAGATGTAGCAGTACACGGCCACGCTTCTAGGTGCCACGTTCACAATCTCTTTTCGCAATCTCTCCATATATGGAACTAGACACGCCCTTATGATGGAGCGTGACATGCCCCCTCAATGGTGCACTGTGCAAAATTCTGCTACCAGCTATAATCTCCCTGAAACTAGTTTTCAAAAGTAGGCAAGTATGTATGAAATATAATGACAACGTATTTCAATTGTATAGATCCTTGCCTTACCTATTGCAGTATGAATAATCAGTAATTCAATGAGCCATCTTGAATGCAGTTTGGCATGACAACAGAATATGCCATATGGCTAGAGCAATGCTGAACGGCATACTATGATGGAAACAGACATGGCGCGTATTCAATATCAGAACAAAGCTCTTCTCATCTGACAACTGCTCTGTATACGCATATTACAATTAATTTATTCTATATGAAAAACAGCTAAAGTTTTAAGCAGCAGTGCTGCAAATCACTTGAAAAATGTCAACATTATCCAGTTGCTGACTACATGAACAATACAATGTTGACAAAAGCCTATGACATTTATGCTGGGTACACACTATACAATATTGTTACTGAACGGTATTGTTAACGATATCGCCGGAGCTCCCAGACGAACTATATTGGACATACACACTCAATGATATCGGTAATGATAGCATTCAGTAAAATCACCCGGCCCCCATTGAACATGCAGTCTATAATGATATAGGCAAGTATGAGTCATACCGTATGACTGCATGTTCAGGTGACAGGGGGGGGCTAGTGACCCACAGGAGCGCGTATCATTAACAATTTAATGCTTTGACACTAGAATATATGCACGATAATATCGTTAACGATATCTTTAGCGTGCATATTGTTTAAAAATATATTATAGTGTGTACGCAACTTTACAGTACAAGTTTATGTAAAAGGCATAGGGAAAGGCAGGCCCTGCTAATAGTGGAGGCCCCATTCTGTCAAAATAGAAATAGCCTCAGGGTAAATGACCCTCTGGAACTCCCCTGATTACTCAGGACAGGTACATTTCAGGACAGGTAAACATGTCTTTTTCACACCATGTAAATAGGGCATTTGTTTAGTAATCTTAATGGACAAATAAGCTGGGACATGTTGATGCATGTCCTATGGTGCCTACACATGGGGTGATTTCTGTCACACGTAGCCGCGACGGAGCGCGGCGGGTACAGTACTCACCCGTCCACGCCCGCCGCCGGCTAGCGTGTGCAGGCTCCGGTCTGCGGTGTGCGGGTAGCAGCAGCTCTGGGTAGGGATGGCAGCAGTAGTGGTGCCGGGAGGCCGGCGTCGCCATCTTGGTTGAGGGCAGGAGACAGATTGGCCCAGAGTGGAGGTTCCCTCCTCATCCTGTGCTGACAGCCAATGGCAGCCATCCCCTGGGGATATAGGGGATCTGCCTAGGCTGTTCAGTGTCAGTGCAATGAGTCTTTGGAGTCATTCACAACTCCTAGCTGATTCCCGGATCCTGGCTCTTTCTCTCCTGACTCTGGTGCCTTGCTCCCTGCATCTTGCTACAAGGAAGTTTTCTCCTGACACCAATGCTGCAAGTCCTACCTAGTGCTTGTTCCTGCTTGTGTCCCAGAATTACCCTGCACAGCTTTCCGCTGTCCTCCTTCATACAACTCATTCATTCCATCATCTTTCAGTCATCCGGATCCATTTCTTCTGTCATCAAATCAACCTCCTTCCGGATCCTCATCTATGTACTCTGGCTCACCAAGTATACGTTTCCAGATTTCCCTGCCCGTTATTAGTATTGTGCTGGACTCTATTTAATTTATTCCAACTGTCACTTAAAGAAGTATTTGAGTGAAGTTTATCATTTATGAAATCAGTTATTAAACCTGCACGTTTCAATCCTACTCCTCCTGGTCCGTCTCCGGTTCCTGTGCACCGCACGACTCCATCCAGCCCTTTAGCCGTGACAGTTTGCACTGACCCGATGGAATCGGGTGAAGCACAGGCCTCCATGACGGATGTTCTTCAAGGCATCATGGCTCGATTGGAACAAGTAGAGACTACCCAGCGTCAAGTGGCTCAATTTCTCCAGACCTTGTCATCACCTCAGGTGGCTCCCTCAGTTTCAGCAGCACCAACCTCCGGAGCTTCGGCCTCTGCTGCTCCCCCTGGGCCAGCTGCTCCTCACCATCTACACCTGTCAACCCCCAGTAAATATGACGGGTCCCCGAGGGGGTGTCGAGGATTCCTGAATCAATGTGACGTCCATTTTACCCTCCAGCCTTCCAATTTCCCCTCTCCCAAGACTCGGGTGGCTTACATCGTGTCCCTACTGGCGGGTCCAGCCCTGGAGTGGGTGTCCCCCCTTTGGGAGCGTGCGGATCCCATCCTCAATAACTATGAAGAGTTTGTGGCCTCCTTCCGTCGCATCTTCGACGAGCCTGGCAGAGTGTCCTCCGCAGCCACAGAGATCCTAAGGATTCGTCAGGGCAGTCGCCCAGTGGGACAATATGTCGTACAATTTCAAACCCTGGCTTCCGAACTCAGATGGAACGAAGAGGCTCTCGTTTCTGCCTTCTGGAACGGCCTAGCCGGGCGCATCAAGGACGAGTTAGCAACTCGCGATTCTCCTTCCACCCTGGCTAAACTCATTTCATTATGTAACAAAGTCGATCTGCGACTCCAAGAACGCCAACTTGAGAGGAATCGCTCTGATCGCCTTCGCCCTCGATTTCCTTCCAATGTCGCACCAGCCTCCAAACCAACCCCGCCTCCTGCGGTGTCAACAGATGAGCCCATGCAAATCAACCGCTCCCGTCTCTCTCTCGAAGAGAAGTCCCGAAGACGGCGAGAGAATCTATGCATGTACTGTGGCTCCTCAGCTCACTTATTGGCTTCCTGCCCGCTGCGGCCGGGAAACGACCGCTCCTAATCTCCCCGAGGGAGGTCCGATTAGGAGTCTTTCTTCCATCTCCCTCTTCTTCTGATTCCACCATTCCGGTTACCCTTGTGTGTCCCCAAGGGAGAAAAAGAGTTCAGGCCCTATTGGACTCTGGAGCAGCGGGAAACTTCCTTTCTTCTTCTTTTGTCACCCAACATGCCCTGCCTGTGCAACCCCTGGATCACTCGCTGGTCCTCACTGCAGTGGATGGGAGTCGAATTCGTAGTGGACAAATCACCCATCAGACCACCCCGGTGACACTGCTCATAGGAGCTCTACATCAAGAGACCCTCGAATTCTTCATTCTTCCACAGTCCTCACACCAAATGGTCCTGGGCCTTCCCTGGCTCTCCAAACATAACCCACACATCGATTGGACCAATATGGAGGTCAAGGCCTGGGGAACAGATTGCCAGTCTACTTGCATTCCTCAGATCCTTCCGGTCTACCAGACCCATCCACAACGTGAGGGTAACTATCCTTCATCCTCTTCAGCTCCACCCTTGTCGATACCCGCACCATATCGTTCATTTACAGATGTATTCAGTAAAGGTGGTGCCGACACCCTGCCTCCTCACCGTCCTTGGGACTGCCCGATAGAGCTGGTGGCCGGGAAATTCCCTCCTCGTGGCCGCATCTATCCCCTGTCGCTACCTGAGACTGAGGCCATGTCCTCGTACATTCAAGAGAACTTAAACAAAGGTTTCATTCGACCATCTACTTCTCCGGCCGGGGCCGGGTTTTTCTTTGTGAAAAAGAAGGATGGCGGTCTTCGGCCATGTATCGACTATAGGGGCCTGAACGACATCACCATTAAAAACCGCTATCCCTTACCCCTTATCGCAGAACTATTCGACAAGATCAGAGGGGCAGCAATCTTTACTAAATTGGACTTGCGAGGGGCCTACAATTTGATCCGGATCCGTCCAGGTGACGAGTGGAAGACGGCTTTTAACACGCGCGACGGCCACTATGAATACCTGGTGATGCCCTTCGGCCTTTGTAACGCCCCCGCCGTCTTCCAACAGTTTGTAAATGATATCTTTCGGGACTTGCTGTACCACTCCATCGTAGTCTATCTAGACGATATACTCATCTTCTCTCCAAATCTTCAACTTCACAGACAGACAGTGTCCGAAGTCCTACGACGTCTTCGCCAAAATCAACTGTTCTGCAAGTTGGAGAAGTGCGTTTTTGAGGTCACGTCCATTCCATTCTTGGGTCACATTCTCTCCGCCACTGGGATAGAAATGGACCCAGAAAAGGTGAGAGCCATCCAAGACTGGGCAGCCCCCACAACACTCAAAGGAATTCAGAGATTCCTAGGGTTCTCAAACTATTACCGGCGATTTATCCGGAACTTCTCTACTATCGCTGCTCCCCTCACTGCTCTCACTTGCAAGGGAGCTGATCCAAGC
Source organism: Crinia signifera (assembly GCF_055691185.1). Taxonomy (NCBI): domain Eukaryota; kingdom Metazoa; phylum Chordata; class Amphibia; order Anura; family Myobatrachidae; genus Crinia; species Crinia signifera. The sequence continues at coordinate 315,789,348 of NC_139218.1, read as the reverse complement.
CGATGGTCGCCAGAAGCATCCTCTGCCTTCCAGCAGTTAAAGAGAGCATTCATAACGGCACCAATCCTCCTCCAACCAGACCTCGACAGGCCCTTCATTCTCGAGGTGGACGCATCCTCGGAAGGGATCGGGGCCATCTTGTCACAAAAAGGTGAGGATCAAGAATTACACCCTTGTGCCTTCCTCTCCAAAAAATTCCTCCCAGCAGAGACGAATTACCCCATCGGGGAACAGGAGTTGCTTGCAGTCAAAACTGCGTTAGAGGAGTGGCGATACCTTCTGGAGGGGGCACGGCATAAGATCACCGTGTATTCAGACCACAAAAATCTGTCCTTTCTTAAACAGGCTCAGTGCCTTACTGCCCGCCAAGCCCGTTGGGCCATGTTTTTTGAACGCTTTGACTTCCAAATTAAATTCCGACCTGGAACCACGAATACTAAGGCAGACGCTCTATCCCGCTCCTTTGAGACGACCTCTGACCTAGAGACACCTCCTCGTCCAATCCTCGATCCGCTGGTCTTCGCCCAAGTAACCGTACAGCCATCTCCTCCTCCAGGTAAAACGTTCGTTCCCCCCGAACTCCGCAAGAAAATATTGTCATGGGCACATTCTTCCCGCTTCGCAGGGCACGCAGGAGCACAAAAGACCTTGATGTTCCTGTCACGTTCTTATTGGTGGCCAACCATCCGCCACGACGTAACCAACTTCGTCGCTTCTTGTGTAAGATGTGCTCAGCATAAGGTGCCCAGAACAACTCCCGCTGGTCCTCTCCGCCCTCTAACCATTCCCACAGAACCATGGACCCATCTGTCAATGGACTTCATTTGCGAACTACCTCCCTCAAAAGGTCATACCGCAATCTGGGTAGTGGTCGACCGATTCTCGAAAATGGTCCATTTTTTCCCACTAAAAGGTCTCCCCTCTGCTCCAGTACTGGCTCAGCTATTTATCTCAACCATTTTTAAACTTCACGGACTGCCCAAAGAGATTGTATCCGACCGCGGAGTACAGTTCGTTGCAAAGTTCTGGAGAGCTCTCTGTGCCGCGGTACAGGTCAAACTCAAGTTTTCCACTGCCTTTCATCCCCAGACCAATGGCCAGACAGAACGGGTGAATCAAGACTTGGAGGCCTTTATCCGACTGTTTGTCTCGTCGTCCCAAGATGACTGGGTGGATCTTCTCCCGTGGGCAGAATATATGCATAACAACTCCTATCACTCTTCCTCCGGAACCACCCCCTTCTTTACAGTATTCGGCAAACATCCACGATCTCCGGATTTCTCAGAATTATCCTCTTCCGAAGTTCCTGCAGCAACCACTTCATTACAACGCTTTGCTAAAATCTGGTCGGATGTCCACACCGCTCTTCTTAAATCTTCCGCCCGATACAAGAGGATGGCAGACAGGAAAAGAAGGGCAGCGCCCAGATTGAAAGTCGGAGACCGGGTATGGCTGTCTACCCGCCATATACGCCTCCGTCTGCCCTCTATGAAGCTGGCTCCCCGGTTCATTGGGCCATACCCTATCATCCAAGTCATTAATCCTGTCGCTTATAGACTTCAACTTCCTCCTTCCCTAAGGATTTCGAATTCCTTCCATGTGTCCCTCCTCAAGCCTTTAAGGTTGAACTCTTATCAAAAGAAGATTCCCAAACCGCCCAAGATTAACTTCGAAAGTGGGTCTGAATTCGAGGTAAGACGCATTATAGACTCTCGTTGCCGCAATTCTCGTACCCAGTATCTGGTGGAATGGGTTGGGTTTGGTCCCGAAGAGAACTCTTGGGTGGATTCCATTGATTTGCACGCTCCAAAACTGGTAAAGCAATTTCTCCAGAGAAATCCGCACAAGGCCCATAGGCGCCCTGGGGTCACCCTGAAAAGGGGGGGTACTGTCACACGTAGCCGCGACGGAGCGCGGCGGGTACAGTACTCACCCGTCCGCGCCCGCCGCCGGCTAGCGTGTGCAGGCTCCGGTCTGCGGTGTGCGGGTAGCAGCAGCTCTGGGTAGGGATGGCAGCAGTAGTGGTGCCGGGAGGCCGGCGTCGCCATCTTGGTTGAGGGCAGGAGACAGATTGGCCCAGAGTGGAGGTTCCCTCCTCATCCTGTGCTGACAGCCAATGGCAGCCATCCCCTGGGGATATAGGGGATCTGCCTAGGCTGTTCAGTGTCAGTGCAATGAGTCTTTGGAGTCATTCACAACTCCTAGCTGATTCCCGGATCCTGGCTCTTTCTCTCCTGACTCTGGTGCCTTGCTCCCTGCATCTTGCTACAAGGAAGTTTTCTCCTGACACCAATGCTGCAAGTCCTACCTAGTGCTTGTTCCTGCTTGTGTCCCAGAATTACCCTGCACAGCTTTCCGCTGTCCTCCTTCATACAACTCATTCATTCCATCATCTTTCAGTCATCCGGATCCATTTCTTCTGTCATCAAATCAACCTCCTTCCGGATCCTCATCTATGTACTCTGGCTCACCAAGTATACGTTTCCAGATTTCCCTGCCCGTTATTAGTATTGTGCTGGACTCTATTTAATTTATTCCAACTGTCACTTAAAGAAGTATTTGAGTGAAGTTTATCATTTATGAAATCAGTTATTAAACCTGCACGTTTCAATCCTACTCCTCCTGGTCCGTCTCCGGTTCCTGTGCACCGCACGACTCCATCCAGCCCTTTAGCCGTGACAATTTCCAAGCGTTCTCACTAGATCGCTAAGAAATTGACTCTGCATCATCCCGTGTGTAGGGGCCATAGCAATAGCGATGCACGGCCCACATGTCACTATCGCCTGGTCATTAATATTCAGCATGCTGGATATACCAACTTAATCGCCGGTCAGGGCCAGTGTTCTCACCAGAGAACACTGTCCCTGATACGAACACTGGCCCTGATAGATCGCTCGGCATACATCGCTGACACATTGCTGTGTGCTGATTGATCTTGCTGAGCGTTCTGAGCAATCTAGCATCGCTCAGAATGCTCAGCAAATCTCCCCAAGTGTAGGCCCCTTTAGAAACTATTAAATACAATCATCTCCATATCTGAAAAATGTCACAATTTATTGCTGATGTATGGGGCCCTTAAAAACCTGGCAATTCAGCCCAGGTTATAAGAAGAGTTAAACTTGGGTTGCCCTCTATATAATGGGTGACCCAGGTTTAAACTGAAAGCACCGGACCCGGGTAATACAGGTTGAGTATCACTTGTCCGAAATGTTTATGAGTATTTTGGATAAGGGACATTTGCAGAATTTGGAATATTTTTCCTCATACTTACCTGGTCCCCTGACGTCCACAGTGTCCCCTGGTATCCACGGCGATCTTCTGAATCCTCTTCAGCGGTATCTGCGCAGGGGTGCATTTTGCGAGTCCGCCAGCGCAATGCATCCTTTGGACCAGGGATGCAGCTGAAGAGTATTCCGATGGATGCATGCCTAAAGTGATTGACAGTCATGACAGGATGAACTTGAAAATGCAGCCAAGCTCAGTAATTGTCAGTTTTGACTGTATTCCTTATATGTACCAAGTTCCCAAAATGCAATACATTCTGAAACTTATGGGCTTCTTTTTGCAAACATCCCTCCCAAAGTCCCCTGCTGAAGGATTCCCAGGTCATAAACCCAGAAGTCCTTGTATTGTAATGGAAAGCTCTTATCACACCAACAGATCTAAAATGGGCCATGAGTCCAGCAGGACCGAAAGTGCTGCATCCATTTCTCCAGTACTTCCCTCTCCGAAGTCCCACATCGGCTGTGACAGTGCGGCAAAGTCACCAGTAAAATGGTGTGGCAGTAATTTTCCCAATGCATGTGCAGTAGGAAAATCACCAGGAAAATGGCCACCATCCTTTACCCAGACCATCTATAGACTAACACTGCACTAGAGTCTACTAGCACTCACTGCTCATACACAATAAGCTGCCGGGTGCAGATAAGGGCATTTGGATGGAGACTGCACATGGGCCCCTCCTCTCCTGAAATGCCCCTGTCTCATAGGGAGAGCTGTCTATTATTTTTTTGTGTGTATATAATGCTAGTATATATACCCAATTAGTGGTGGGATGTATCAAATTCACAATACAATGTGTTATACATTTCCCGCTCTTTGTGTTTATGGGAGATAACAGGGGTGGATAGTGAAACTCAGGCATGTCACAAGCAATATATGGGCATACTGTATCCAGTGACTGCATCTTTTTACACAGTTGCAATGGCTCTAGCGGTTTACTTTTGGTAGACATTATGAGAAACCTTTGAAAGCTTGATGGTGCAACCGGTGCAGCAGTTACTGAGAGGGCATCTCTTTTGCCAGGTAGGCTTCACTCTTTGTCATTCAAAGCTAGACCCCCTCCCCCCTTGTATATATATTAGGGATATATGTTAGTTTTAGGTCAATATCCTATTAACCGCGATCAGGGCCGCCAAGAGAAATTCTGGGCCCCGGTACAACAACTTCCTGGGGCCCCCACGGGTGGAGATCCCCACACACTCTCCGGACCTTGTGTTACGCCACTGTTTCCAAGGTGGATACACGTACAAAAATTTACACTGTAATGTCTATTACACATGTCACACATCCATTACATATTATACCACATGCCATAATGCTCATTACACGTTATGCCACACACCATAATGCTCATTGCATATTAAGAAGTTAACATGCTCTACCAGGGGTTAACATGCTCTGCCAGGGGTTAACAATCTTTGCCAGGGATTAACCTGTCTGCCCTGATTTACATGCTCTGCCAGGGGTTAACATGCTCTGCCAGGGGTTACATGCTCTTTGCAAAGGATTTACACATACCCTCCAACTTGGCCCATTTCATTAGGTACAAAATGCTCTGTTCCTGGACTTCCCTGCCAGTGGCAATTACAGATGTGAGCCTGCAGCACAGTCCAATATTCAAAAGGGGGGGTCACATATACTGCCACCCCAAGCATCACTGTCCTGGACTCACTGGCAGTTGATGTGACTGCCCCTCTTTGAATTTTGGACTGTGCTGGAGTCCAACCTCTGTAATTATCACTGGCAGGGAAGTCCAGGAACAGAGCATTTTGTACCTAATGGAATGGGTCATGTTAGGGGTACTTGCCACCAAATAAAGAAAAAAAACCTGTGTGTCCAGACCAGGGCCCCCCTGACAGGCCCGGGCCCAGGTAAATTGTACCTGCTCCCCCCTCTCTCGGCACCCCTGCCCGCGATCGCTGATTGCCAGTTAATAGACTTGATCAGAGCTATCTAATTAGCCGCAATAAGTTGGAGCATGGTGCGGCTTATTAGAGATTTACATAGTTACATAGTAGATGAGGCTGTATAAAGACTTGCGTCCATCTGGTTCAACCTAGGTTTATAATAACTTATCCCTTGTTGTATAGTATGTTCTGATATTAAAAAGACAGATTATGTTTCTTATTTGTACCGATGGATGTTTTTAACCAATAAATGTTTATCCAACCTTATTTTAAACGTATTTATTTTGTCTGCCGACACCACTTCTCCAGGAAGAGAGTTCCAAAGTTTGACTTCTCTGACCGTCAATACATTTTTTCTTCCAGATGAACAAAATCTTTATTTTTTCTAATCTAAACTCGTGCCCTCGTGTCCTAGACTCCTTTCTAGCAGACAAAGGGTGTTTTACAGTTCCTTATATTGGCCCCTGATATACTTGTACATGTTGAGCATGTCCCCCCTTAAACGTCTCTTCTCTAGTGTAAATAGTCCCAGCTTGCTTAATCTCTCCTCGTGACTTAAATTCTCCATTCCCCTAATAAGCTTTGTTGCTCTTTGGATTTTTTCTAATTCTATGATGTCCTTTTTATAGTGTGGGGCCCAGTATTGTACTCCGTATTCGAGGTGAGGTCTAACCAATGCTTTGTACAGTGGCATAATTACTTTTGAGTCCCTAGTTTCCATGCCCCTTTTAATACATGCTAGAATTCTGTTGGCTTTTGCACTGGCCACGCTGTCTGAGTCCGGCCAGTCGGGATCCCGACGTCTGGCTAATGACAGTCGGGATCCCGACTGTCGGAACCACATACCACACCCTTTTTTTGTTGCTATATTACTATATTTGTTTTGTCTGCTTCAGGCAGTCAAAGCCAAAACCCTGAAAACCAGCCCCAATAAAAACATTGGTGAAACATTGGTGAAACATTGGGAAAGATAGTGCAAAACGTCCAATTTTTGCTCCCGATGTTTTACCAGTGGTAATTGATACACCCCTTAGAGTCCACTTCCATCTTTAGATCATTAGACAACAACCAATAAAGGGCCACATCATTTAAAAAAGGTGACTGCCCTCTGGGAAACGTGGGTACCCCTGAGTTAATAAAAGCCAGCATGTGGGAGATCTCCGCCCATAAAAACTATTGCACCAGTGTTAGGAGAATTTCAAACAAAGTATCTAGCTCACGTCAATTTCACATTCGAATCATTAAAGGGATCAGATGTTCATTCCATGTGTCCCTTATATACCTACTATGAAGTTTGCCAATTATGTTTAACCATCAGCAATCATTTGTGCCAAACTTAATATCAATTGGAAAATGCAGAAAAGAAAATAACCTGTTGATCGCAGGCCATGTTACAGTTAAAGTATAAACAATTTGTGTGTTTACATTTTTCTGTCTTCTTTCTACTGACAACCAAATTGCCTAATTGGTCTAAGTAATTTATGGCTTCCTCTTAACTTTCAGCAACAGTTCCTCCTCCCATAATGCCTGTCTCCTTAACCTCTTACCTAGTGCTGCCTTTAAGCACAAACTTATTACTAACAACCATAATCATAAATAAATATACACTGAATCCGTCATCTTAGAATTTGGAAAAGACATTTAAAACTTCCACAAACTTTTTGAAAGAATGCCGATTCTAATTCCTAAATGAGAGAGATGGACTGAAAATGTGTCGATGATTAGCTGTTTATTAGAACATGTGACTTACACATTTATTTATTTAATATAATAACAGTTTCTTATTTAGCACAGCAAATTTACAATTGGAAACAGCAATACAATAAACTGGGTATTTACAGACAGTTAAAAAGGTAGGATGGATTAATAAATATTGTGTTTTAAGTGCTAGAGTGGGAATATGTTACTTGGTTTGTGCTGTTCAAAAAGGTAGGAGGGCCCTGCTCACAAGTTTACAATCTAGAGTTTAGGATCTGGACTATGCATGTGCAATGCAATCTCAATAAAAAATTTACATTAAATCTAACAACTCTGTCTGTACACAAATTCCTTTCATTCAGAATGATTAAAATAATTTATACATAGCTCCTTTTCTGTAAATTCCTGTAAAACATGGCATCTTGTTGTATACATATGAATAGAAGGAAAGATGCATCGCTTTGTATCTTGCCAAGGAAGAAATTAATAACCTTGTCCTATTGCCAGACATGAAATGCTGTTTTAATTATCTGTGAGTTCATTGATTGCTGAATCATTGCTCTTGGAGGCTGAAATGAATCAATAACATGTTAGTGCAGTGCTGGCAATGCGCACAGAACGGCCAGCCAGGAGATCCTACATTGCTAGCTTGTTAGATGAGACATAACGACCGGGTGCAGCAAAAGTAACAGGATATTAATGGTATTTACAAGGATCTCAGAACACTTTCTTTTAAAAACACTAAAATTAACGTACATGCTGTTTATTTGGTGCGTGGAATAACAATCTAAAAAAAAATCAATGTATAAGAAGATTTACACCTTGCCTGACCAGAAGATATTTGACACCTTTGAAAGAAATTGTCACGATAAAATAATTGGAGGGTACCCCTTCTTATGTCTCAGATATGGTATAGGCATAATATAGGGGTTGCTCATGCACCCACTGTACTCACATAGCTGGCTACTATCATTCAGAAGACATCATTTATCAGCCTTTTCTGCAAGTTCATATTGAAACCCCGATATAATAACAACTAACTGGGGCAGATAGAACCTCTAAATCCAGAGGAAGTGATACAACCCCAAACCTTGAGAGAATAAAACAAACCCGAACACACACCTATCTCTGAAAAAAGGAATATGCTGAATTAAAAGCCAACAATATTGGCAATACTAAATATCAGCTTACATCCCTACATCAAATACATTTAAACAGGTAGCTGGGCATAAGCCAATTATAGGCAATAGTTCACAGACACAAATAAGACCCAGGGAATACTTGTAATAAAACTATAATATTGAATAAATCAAATTAAGTGCAGCAGACCACGGGCTCTGACATTCTTTTGTTTTAAATACTCTATTCTTCTACACCCTCTCATTTCATTTTCTTGTATGAGCACCATGTCTAAATGTATATGATTTTAATTCTATATTTCACCTAGAAAATCCAATCCTCTTTTTCCTACGAACATAAAGGAATAAAAACAAAGAGGAAATATTTTTAAAAGCAAGTTTATTAAAAGTTAAATTTTACCGTATATTCATGATTACAATAGTAAAAAAACAAAATTAAACAGTGTGCACTCTAACAGCGTAACGTCTTTTTCTGGCACCACTCTTTGTGCTACCACAGTTCTCTTTTCTGCAAGTTATAAAGATGTAGGAGGAGATGTAGTGAACCTTCCTAATAGGGCAATTTGAAAATGTACACGTACTAATAACCAATCAGATTGTTCCTTTTTATCTAGTACATCTTGTAAAATAATAGCTAGAATCTAAATTGATTGCTTTGGGCATCTTCTCCATGTATTTTCTTCAGAAGATTTGATACATCTACCCATAGTCTTGAATTTTTTTAATATGTATTTTATTCTCATTGTAATGCCTGGTACCCACCAGAATGATTGTGGTCGGGAGCAGATTGTAAGATGATTGTACGATCGTCTTGGGATCTGTTGAAGCGCACGATCTGCGCACGATGTGCACACGATCTGAATCCGATCCGAGCATGACCTGTACCCAGCTGAATGGTCATTTACAGATCCTACATGCCGCAGGTAGGATCTGTTAAACGACCAAACGACCAGCAGGGCCGCGCATTGGGACTGAAATGGCCCAAAACATGCCCAATTTAGATACAATCGGTCGAGATTGTATCTAAATTGGGTGTTTTGAGGCCAAATCGTTCTGGTGTGTACCCTACATACTGTAAGTCTACCAGTATGTGGACTGATTCTGCAGTACAGTGCAGGAACCAGGCATTAGCAGGGTGCAAAAAGGGAAGCCAGGATGCCAGTTAGAAATTGTGGCCATACCACTCCAGAGAATGTACATATTCATAGCGTTCTGTGGATATACCCCATGCATGTCCCGGCTAAATATTTTTCTTGGGGTTCTTGGGCAACAGAACAGTGTCTATGCTGGCCACACAAGTCTTGCCTATTTTTGAAAAAAGTATTTCAGGGAGCAGCTGCTTTGTCTGAGAGGTGTGTCATAAATGTACATATGTACAATTGTAGGAAGCTGTGATTTGAGCAAGATATTTACAGTAAGTTTTGCAAACCATTTACATTGGTCAGAGTAAATAAAAATCTACCATAGTTGCAGAAAGAACCAAGGAACAAAATTGGGCCACTAAGACTGTTTTTTGCCAATGAAGCCACAGCCACTAACACAAGCTTTTTTTTTTTTTACCATAGTTGTGACCTGTGACACACCAGACTAATAGGACCTGTTTATGCACTGAACATTGTAACTTACAGTATAATGGTACATCACTCATCTGTAGTTTCAGGACATGTTTATTATGTATTGCTTTCATCTGGAACTGACGCAGGGACATGTGCTCCAACATTTTGTCCAGAGTTAGCTGATCATGGTTGATCCAATTCTGTCTCTGAACTCCAGCTCATTACTGTTGCGTCCAATCCGCCAGCAGAGCTTCCTATTTAACTCACTCCCTGCTCATCTCTCATTGCCAGTGCAACTTCTGCCGAAAACCTACCTATTGTTCCAGACTCTAGAGTTTGGCTCCACAGCATCTGCTGCTCTTGTTTTATGTTGTAGTTCCAGTACATCCTGCTACAGTATGTGCCGAGTTCTGCATTTACCAGCTTTGCCCTAAGTAGGCTATATTGCACCAGAGCTACCCACACTTGAAGAACTATCCCGTTCCAGACTGCTGTAGTGCTCTACAGATCCATGCCTGTCCCTGATCCTGTAGGTCAAGTTTCCTGCACTTTTACTTCAAGTGTTTACTGTATTTCTGCTCAGCAGTATCAGTTCCTCACACCTTAGTACTGGGTTGTTTCCAGTTATTGCCCTGTGTGTTGGTAATCTCAATCCTGCTCCAGTTGCCTGCAGTATCCAATGTCCACTATATCCACTTTTCTATTGTGCTGTCCACTCTGCCATACTACTTCCTGATGTACCTGCCAGTCTTAAGGCCCCCATACACTGCAAGGATTTCTCAGCTGGGAGATGTCGCACGCAGTGCTCCCTTGAGCCGTGGTCCTTTTACATGCAATATATAACATGCAATCCCAGCCAAGCCGGCCCGACTCAGAAGCAAATCAGGAGATCGCTCCTCCAGCAGGGGCGACTCGGAGGATCTAGTGCGATGTGCACAGGGCCGCGAATTGCATCGGACCCGCTGTCAGTCACCATGCAGTATGGGTTCTTTTCCTGTGATTTATTGCTGTGTTCCCATGGAATTTCGCCCATGATGCAGGTGTGGGGGGCGGGCAGCTGACATTAGCGGATGTCCTCTTCCCATACAGGGAGCCCACAGATCTAAGACACCAGAGCGACCATCGAATGATTTCACACCCGCACGCAAGCAGTGAATGGATGTCTATGCAATATTAGATATGCACGGAGCGGGACCCACTCACTACATATGCAGGGGAAGGGATGCGCTCATTAAATATGAACTGCGCCGGGTCCCGCTCATTAGATATGCAAGGAGTGGGACCCACTCACTACATATGCAGGGGCGCGCTCATTAAATATGAACTGCGCTGGGTCCCGCTCATTAGATATGCACGGAGCGGGACCCGCTCATTACATATGCAGGGGGTGGGGACCCGCTCATTAATTATGCACGGAGCGGGACCAGCTCAGTGCTCACTGCTACCTGGTCATCTGTCAGCCAGCGGCACCCACCATATATGCAACATATAAGAATTTAATTTTATTTTGGAGGGGGGGGGGGGGGTGTACCAAACTACTATTTCTATAAACTATTTCACCACAACTGTTTTCTATGGGTAAAACGGGTTCAATGTGAAAGGTACAAAAATGGTAAATAAACGGTTATATACCGTTTACAACATGCGATGCGAAAGGGGTTTAACCTGCTCTGACCCGTGTTTAAAATACCGGGTCTAAGCAAGTTTTGCAATGTGAATAGTTAATAGCTTGAAGAGTTAATTTAAAATTGAAGTGGGGAGTAAAGTGTCCCATATAAAACAAACTATGTATAGATGTTGTAAAAACAGAATATACAGTGTGCAGTATATTGGTTATGACAAAATTGTAGTGCTATATTAATAAACAAAAAAGAAGAAAAAAAGATTGTGCGGTACTTAAGGGGTGTACACACAGAGCGATCCTTCGAAGCAATTTTGACTACATAGTCAAAAAATTGATTGCTTAGAAGTTTAGTAAAGATCGCTGTGAAGGTTAGACAAATCGCCCTATAATAACGCTTAGTAAAAAAAGAGTTGCCAGGCAAGAATATTTTGACTAGATCGCTGGCTGTCTAGTCAAAATCAATGGTGTTTCTGCTGAGGGAGATATTCACTAGGCGATCTGCAATTAAATACCAACCCAGAATTATATTCTAGTATAGTCAGAATGGCCCATAGACAAATGGTCTAAATAGTCAAAATCGCTGTTGCATCTAGTCAAATTGTTTAGTCAAAGTACACCCCCTTTAGTCTGGTAGAAGGGAAAGTAATGGCACTTAGAGCTTTTGTTATGTAAAGGCAGGGCCGGTGCTAGGGCGCCCTCCTGCAAACCATAAATTTTGCGCCCTTTCACATTGCCATTGCAACAAGCTGCAGCCCGATTGTGGGAGCATATGCAACATGCGATCCTATGGAGGATCTCTGGTGAATGTACATGTATGCATACACCATCTCAGTGCTGTGTCCGCAAAATGTTGCAAGCACTAAAGGTGCCCATACATGCTGCGAGAATCGCATATGTTATGGGCTAGATTGCATCGCACGGCATGCTTGCAATGTGTGTGCGATGCGATCCGAAAGCAGTACAAAAAGTGTGCAGCACATCATATTGCACGCTGCTATTGCAGCGTGTATGGCCACCCCTCTCGTGACTGAGGGGGAGAGATGGAAGAAGAGGGGAGGAGATAGAAGGGGCGGAGTGTTGAGGACTGGCAGTGGCACTGGCACAGCACACTGAGAAGAGGAAAAGAAGAGAGGCGGCGCTGCTGACTGTTCGTCATTTGATTGACAGCTGACAGGCGCAGGGAGCAATGGGTAGGGGGCGGATCCGGACATGACATGTCATCCAGGCATTCACAGACAGTGCTACATGCCTCAGCGCAAGTGTCCGTGAGGAAGAGGGGGCAGGTCGCAGGAGGAGGACAGCATGTGCGCGGTGCAGGGAGCTGCTCAGCCTCTCCAAACTGCCGCCCGCTGACAGACAGGCTCTGCGGGTGGCATGCAGGCTGTGTGCACTCACGGTGCAGAGAGTCGCTCTTTATACTGCCGCCTGCCCCCTGTCAGACAGGCGCTGTGGGCGGTGTGCAGAGGGCAGTGACAGTACGGCTGAGGCAGCTTTAGCAGAGCAGGGAGGGAGACAGCGCCTTTTCAGCATGGCGCCTCCCTGCTTTGCAGGAGCTGCTGAGTGGGTAGCGCCGGCCCTGTGTATAGGGGTGTACACACAGAGTGGTCCTTCTAAGCGATTTTGACTGCATAGTCAAAATTGCTTAGAAGGTTAGTAAATATCGCTGTCGAGGTTAGACAAATCGCCCTATAAAATCGCTTAGTAAAAAAGAGTTGCCAGGCAAAAATATTTTGACTAGATCGCTGGCTGTCTAGTCAAAACCGCTGCTATTCACTGCTGAGGGAGATATTCACTAGGCGATCTGCAATGAATACCAAGCGACTTCTAGTATAGTCAAAATCGCCCATAGATAAAATCGCTTAGTCAAATCGCTGTTGTATCTAGTCAAATCGCTTAGTCAAAATTGCTTAGTTAAAGTCACTCACTAGCAAAAATCGCTCAGTGTGTACACCCCTTAAGTAGAGAATCTAAAGCTGGGAACACACTGGAGCAACTGCCAATCATTCCGAATTTACTGATGATTTCCTTTGAGCCCAGATTTACACAAATTGAGCACACATACAATGCAATCTTGCTAATGGCCAAATGATATATCACATAGTTTGGTCACATGCAATATCATTGCAACTGTACACACTAGAACAACTTTTATGTCAGTCTGTTTTAAGGAGTGGCATGAATGGGACGTCAAATCAGTCCCTAAAAAATTTCCACCACCTTAGAGGAGACAGATGCTAGATGTCCTACTGGATAGATCAATAGATGCTAGAGGTTCTACTGGGTAGTGTATATCGCTACCCATAAATTACAGATTATTCCAGGTAGAATATATATATATATATATATATATATATATATATATATATATATATATACACACAGAAATAAAGCATAAAAATAAATCATTGCTGTCTGTCTCTAACTAATACTTAGGATAATCTCCTAACTCTCTAGAAAACAATATCAGATGCATACCAGTCACAGGTTGTCTCCTACATAGAGCACTGTAGAGTGTCTTCTTTCCCCAGGCAGATAGACCTCTAACTCAGTCTAGCAGCCTTTTCACAAAACTCCCACAGGTGGAGGCACTGATTATCATTCTGTGAGGCTAACAGCCCAAAGACTCGAACTGGGCCTAATGGATGGTGAACCCTCCCTCTCTTCAACCACCAAACCCCAAGACCCTATACTAATTCTTATAAAGAACACAATAGCTCACAGCAGAACCAGCAAACCCCCTGGGGTTTTAAAACGGGTGTGGTACAGGGTTCCGACAGTCGGAATCCCAACAGTCATTAGCCCGACATTGAGATCCCGACTGGCCAGACCCAGACAGCGTGGCGAGCGCAACAAAGACCCTTGCGGGCTCGCTGCGCTCACCACGCTGCGAGCACGGTGGCTCGCTATGCTCGCCACCTATTCTATTCTCCCTCTAAGGGGGTCATGGACCCCCACGAGGTAGGATAGCCGGTGGCCGTCGGGAACCAGTGCGTCTGTATTTTAACAGTCGGGTAAATGACTGATGGGATCCCGACTGTCGGGACCATGTACGGCACCCTTTTAAAACACATACAGTATGTCAGAAACCAGGGGGAAATATACCTGCCTTCCATTACTATATATATTACAGCTCTTTTGCCTTCATGAAGTTCTGTGTGAGTGACTCTCCTTTGCTGGATTTGGTATATATATATATATATATATATATATATATATATATATATATATATATATATATATATATATATATATATATATATATATATATATATATATATATATATATTGTTTTGGGCAGGGTGGCACATATTGCTCATTGTGTATCTAACTCAACAAACAACCAACCACAGTTTACCTAAGATATTTTGTGACAGACATAAGGCATCCTGACATCTAGCTACAATTGCAGGCTTTATATGCTATAATTATATATCATTCTCCCATTACTTTTGAAGGAACAATGATCTCACCTACTGTCAGTATAAAATTAGCCTTATGTAAAGAAAAGTTTGTAACTCAGGTTACACTTCTGCAACATAACTCTGAGGTTTGTTAGTAGAAGGTTCATAACAAAATACATGTTTCTGCTATATGACAAAGCAATTTGGTAGCAATAGTAATTGTGGGCCAGGCACGTGGGAGATGTACCCGGATGTTTACACATGACTCAGACTTGTGCCTGTCGCATGATGTTTATTGCTGAGTCAAAATCTAGTCTTGCACCCACACACTACTAGGCTAATGTACAGTAACAAAGTGCTGTGGGTAAAGCATTTGCGCCGGTTTTGGGATAATGGGTCGGCATTCACTAGGTCGACCACTATTGGTCGACAGTGACTAGGTCGATGCCTAAGAATAGTCATACCCTAGGTCGACAGTGACAGAAGGTCATCTTAAGGTCAACATATACATGGGTGACCTTAGTTGTTGTTGTTTTTGGTGTCTATGTTGACATATGTCAACATGGATACCGTGTAAGTGTACCGTGCCCCCTCGCATGGCTCGCTGCACTCGCCATGCTTTGGGCACACTATTATAATTTAACTCTATGCCCACATGGATAGTAAAGTATGAACCAACAAAAACAAAACATGCAGACCTTTTGAGTGTTGATCATGTACATGTTGACCTTAAGCTTGTATTGACCTTCTCTGGTTGTCGACCCCGGGTATGTTGACCATTCTTAGGTGTCGACCTAGTCACTGTTGATCAATAGTGTCCTAGTCACTGTCGACTTCATAGGCGTGCGCAGCACATTGTATTAGGGGGTGCACGGTCAAAGGGGTGTGGCTAGCACCATCTATTGGCCATGTCTAATACCACCCATTGGGTGTGTAAATCATGCGTATTTACCATCATATATGGGCACTCACTACAAAATAAAACGTCTCTCAGCCACACCATTATATCCTGCCTATTTCAGTTTTAATCTTCTAATTACTCTCTGTAACACTACATGCAAATAAAGTCACAAACATATATACATACAGGTATGTAGTGATATGACAATGGTCTAGTACCGTTAACAATGCAATACACACATAATTGGTTGATAGCTGCTTCTTTTAATGGAATACAGTTCAGAAAAGCAAAAGTCTTTGGTAAGGGTGGGCACAGCATTAGGGGGTGCCTGTGCACCCCTAACACTCAATGTGCGCACGCCTATGGTCGACTTAGACATTGTCAACCCAGGGACCGGATACCTATCCTAAGATCATGTAACAGCACCATTTATGGCAATTGTGCTACCAAAACATTTGTTTTTATGAGCTATAACTTTTAAATTCATATAGAAAAACTGATTTAATCGTTGAAAGGGATTCAGTACTGAATCCCGGCGGTCGGGATCCCGGCGTTCATAATCCCGACGCCGGGATCCCGACCGCCGGGATTTTAACTGCATCCCATTTAAAGCAGGTGTACATTAGAGTTTTGCAAAAATGTTTTAAATGTGTTTGTTTAATTAACTGTGTGCTGAGCGAGGTGTCAGGGGCAGTGTCCCTGACCGATTAATAACTTGCGTTTTAGGGCCCATTACTTGTGCTTTTTTGTTTTACTGTCATTTCAGAATCTGGCCCCTAATGAATCTCATATACTGCCTTGATATTACACAATGCTGGACCAACCACCGTGTCCACTGAAATGTTATCAGTAATGACTCATTCATTCCCAGGGGCTTCTGCCTCAGACAGTAATCAAGTGACAAACACAAAATCCTGTTAACTTGTGTTTGTGTTTCTTGTTAGCGAACCAAAATCCAATTAACCAACCAAAGAAAAAAAAAAACAGGACAGCTACCACAGAGCTGTGACACACCAATCACTCATACCCAGAGCCTAACTTCTCATTAGGCACGTGAGGCAAATGTCTAGGGGTGGCACATGTTTGGGGGCAGCACTTCTTGTGATCGTACTGTCAGCCTGAAATGTACCAGCAATTGCAATATATCCATTGTACTGTACCATATCCTATGTTGAATAGAATGTAAATAGACAGCACATGCACATACTGCCCCTGTAAACTGTCCTACTTAGTAAAATGGTAGATTATACTTACCAATAATTCCTTTTCTTCATAGACGCCCCATGACAGCCAATACGATGGGTTACACCCCCCTTTCTCCTCAGATAGACAGGAACAAACCTCTGGGACCACCCACTTTGGGAATATAGCCTCGCTCCTCCCCCTTCACAGGTGTCTTTCCAGTGTCTCCATCCTGAAATGATAAAAAAAACCAAAGGGAGGGAAACTGATGGCTGCCATGGGGCATCTAATGAATAATTATTGGTAAGTATAATCCACCATTTTCAACTTCTAGGTAAGAAACTTTAGCAAATCATCCTGCAACAGCTCAAAGGGCTGTCTCACAAGAACATTAAGAACCAGATTCAAATCCCAAGGGGCCATGAATGATCTAATCGGAGGACGCAGCCTACAGATTGCTCTGCAAAACTGTACCACCAACTTCTCATCTGCTAGCTTAAAGCCGATATCTGGACCTTGATGGTAGACACTGCCAGGCCCAACTGAAATCCTTTGTACAAGAATTGGAGAATCTGGGCAACTGAGGTATCTTCTAACCCATCAGATGACCTCCTCCATGCAACAAACTTTCGCCACACTCTGTAATAGGCTAAGGAGGATGTCTCCTTCCTTGCCTTCAGCAAAACCTCAATCATCTGTTGCGACAATCCTCTTCGCTTCAGCAACCACCTCTCAGTCTCCACACCTTCAAACATAACTTCGCCGTGTTGGGAAGGCAGACCAGGTCACGACTGACTGGCAGAGTCCAAGGCTCTCAGGTCGTCATCCTCAGTACGGTCGCATACCCAGCCCATCTTGGCCAAAACGGCAGAATGGCGATAACTTCCACCCGATCTTCCATAATCTTCTTCAACACATGACCAATTAATGGGAATGGAGGGAACACGTACCCGAGTAGAAAAAACTCCACCGGATTGAGAAAGCATCCACTGCAGCCGCTTGAGACAGAGAATATGTTGCATAGAATTTCTTCACCTTTCTGTTGGTGTAGGTCACCATCAGATCTACCTCCGGCAACCCGAACCTCTTCACGGCCATCTCGAACACTCGACTGTTCAGTTCCCACTCGCCTGAAAGGATTTGCTTTCTGCTCAGAAAGTCTGCCAACGTCTTGTCCCTCCCAGGCACATACACCATTGACAAAGACTTCAGATTCTTCTCTGCCCAAGCCATGATCCTTGTTGCACTGTCCATCAAACCCTTGCTCCTGGTTCCGCCCTGAGGGTTCAGATGGGTCACCACAGAGACATTGTCAGAAAAAAACTCATATGCGCACCTCTTATCTTCTCCTTGAAATGACAGATTGTTTTCCAGACTGCTTCCGCCTCTCTCCAGTTGGAGGACATACGTCTCTCTCTCTCGGAGACCAGACCCCTTGAGTGGTGAAACGTGTTAAGTGTGCGCCCCATCCGGTCATGCTTGCATCTGTGGTCATGATCAGATATCTGGGTAGCTTCAGTGAGGATGCTCTGAATTCCAATTTTTTGATCGCCCAACAAACCAGAGATGCAGACCAGAAATTTGGACCCAACTTTACCACGATACTGGCTGGCCTTCATCCTGACATAAGGGAGCAGACTCCACTGGAAAGCCCTCAGCCTCCACTGCGCCCAAGGAATGATGCCAATTGCTGAGGCCATCATCCCCAACAGCCTTAGACCGAGTCTCAGAGAGATATCTTTCCGCTTCATGACAGACAGAACCATCTCTCCTTGGATAGACACACGTCAAAACTCCTGGTGTTTATCAGAGCCCCCAAAAAACTGGATGTTCTGGGAGGGATTCAGCTGACTCTTTTTCCGATTTATGACCCATCCATGTTCCTGAAGAAAGCCCATGATGCACGCCTACTCTCTTTGAATTTTCTGTACCAAACTCCCTGCCACCAAGATATTGTCCAGATACGGTCACACCTGGACCCCCTGCTCTCTCAGGCGAGCAATTAATGTGTTAGTATGGGGAAAGGGGAAGGGTTTTTTTTGTCCACGCACAGGTATTCACTGTAATTACTCAAAGAAAAATTAAGGATTAATGTAGCATTCCACAATGAAAAAGAGTATAGTGGGTACAATCGTACCGATTAATCTTATATGTGGAGGTGCTCCCTAGAGAGTAAAGTATTGTAGCATAGAAAGAACAGAAAAGGACTCTCTATTTTTTTGGGGCACAACTTGTCTATGATATGATTTTTTGTTTAAAAATTCACTTTTATTATTTTCGGTTAAAATATTTGAGCCAACTATTAACACACAAACAATTTCACAAACAAAACATACAACATGCAATGTCTTGCCTGGGTAAGTATGTCTCCCTAGGCAGAGCAAAATAAGATTTAATGTTTTTTTATATATATAAAAAAGGAGCAAAAGAATGTTTGACACCCTTCTACCTCCACAATTTGTCTTGGGCAGATGGGCTTGCTCTTTGTGATGAAGGTACAGCAAAATATCACCTTATGTGTCTTATGGTGCTCCTCTGGAAATTGGTTTCTAGGGAGTCTCACAGCAGAGAGCCAATGATTGGGTTTTACAATAAAAGATAACTCAATCTACAGTATCTATTTATGACCACTCATAAGTATAAGTTCCGATGTTAGTGGGTTGGTTTTTTTATTTATTTTTCAAGGACCCTGAGATATTACTGGGTCTATGGTTTAGAGATTTACCAACTGGATGACTTTTTATCCAAGATAAGCCTATGGCCTATATTAATTGTCAGTGAACCACTGTAAAAAAATATATATAGAGTAGTGTGAGTTTAGTACATGGTATATGTATTTTTTTGATTTAATGAACAGCACTTTTGACGTGAAAGGTGAAATTTTTTTTGGTACTTGTTTCCTGGCACGGCCACAATCTTGTGGATCATGTACCTTTAAGTTAAGGTACACGATCCACACGATGGACCCGATTTCCTTTGAAATCAGGTCCATTTCGCCGGCAAAGGTACAATATCGGGGGCATTGCGTCGGTCGGGACCATTAACATTGGTCCTGACGCGATGCCCCCGATTTCCCCATAGGCTTCAATGTTAAAATATTTTTTAACATTGAAATCGTGAGGATCGCGTCGGTCTTGTGCCATTATAATGGCACAAGATGAGATGGACTTGATTAAGTCCATCTCACCTTTAAAAAAATGTGAAAAATGTGAAATGGGCCAATATGACCCATTTCACATTATAGATGTCCCCGTCGTCACCCCACGATAGACGCCAACCCGAAGCGTGGCGAGCTCAGCGAGCCCGCGAGGGGCGGCGGTGCGCGTCCTCCGACCTTTTCATTCCCCTGCTCGCCACGCTTCGGGTTGGCGTCTATCGTGGGGTGGGGTTTACGTCGCTAAATTTGGGGGTGTAGGGAATATTTTACATTGAATCCAATGTAAAATCGGGTCCCAGGGACCCGATTTACATTTCGTTCAATCAAAAAATCGGGTCCAAAATCGGGTCGGTCGCGTCGGTCGCATCGCATGCGACCAAATCGCATGCGATGCGATCGACCCGATTTTTCCGACACGACTACCCCGATGTAAATCGGTGTGGCCGTGCTAGGAAACAAGTACCTTTTTTTTATAGGAATAGGTAGAGGAAAAGAGAAATCTCCTTTCAGTCCGTAGCTACTGCTGCTGCTTGCTGAGAAATTCACCGATACCAATGTAGCAAGTGAGCGAGTGCTTATGGACTTATTTCGCCTACTTAAGGAGTTAGTGGGCTTCTGCTGTTGGGGCCCAATCTGTGGAGCCACTTGGTTAACCTAGGTCCTTGCAAGTGAGCTACGCACACATGGACTCCAATGAGAGAGCCCAGAAAGATTTCTTTAGATGCAAGATATGTGGGTGATCCCTCTTCCTAGCTACGGACTGAAAGGAGATTTCTCTTTGTCTTGTTACTTACTAAGTATTAACCCCTCCCTTGCATGCACCTGAAAAGTTTTACTGAACTAATTTGAGCATCTACCACTATCTGTATGTATATCTATATATATATATACCTATTATTTATAGTACAGTAAAAATTGGTGACAGTGATGCTGAGTTATACTGTAGGTATATTTATTTCAGCTATAAAACTGCAATAATATTGACTTATGCGCAAAATTTTAACTTAAAAAACAAAAGTAAAAGCTAGCTATCTTTAATTCTATGTTACAACAGGAAGACAAATCGTACATTTTTTTTAATCTGTGACCCTGTAATGTTTACCAACTGCACAGTACAACTTATCTTTTCTGCATACGACACACATTCTTTTCATATGACCTTACTCGCTGAGCTCTGAGGAAGATGAGCAAAATAAGGTTTTATGAAGCTTGTGCTTATGTCAATGTCATGTGACTGCTGTGTTTGTGTACAGGACCTTGTCCAGAGATGGACACAATGTGGCCCATATAAGAAGGATCTCATATACAATGCGATCTGGGCAGAATATTACTGCCCAGGTCTGTATTGTAATATGCAATCCTATCGCTGGGATTTACCTTTCTTTGAAAGGAGCTCGTAACCGCGATGTGGTCAGCTGGGTGCCGGGGGTGTTTAGGCATGTGCTGTCAGAGCTGACCTCCCCCCCCCCCCCCCCTTCCCTGCTAGCAGTGCAGTCCGTAGCCCATAGGCTACAATGGGCCACCGCCATCTCAGAATGCCAATACCCAATACAAAGCTGCCCAATAATAATATGTGGTGCCCCAGCCTCCTGCTGGACACACAACCCTCCTTCAGTGCGCAAGGGGTTAACATTCCCCCGGGGACTTCGCGCGCTTGGAGGTGATTGGCAGGGGGAGACAGGAAGGAGGACTGACTAAAGGGGAGCGCGGTGTCTAGTGAGGCGAGGAGTGAGAGGGCACCGGAGCTGCAGCCCGCAGCAGCGTGACCCCCGCTGACCTCCAGGCGGGAGACGGCGCCGGAGGATTTGACACAGCCCTAGCGAGAGGGCACAGGAGCCGCAGCACGCAGCGGTGTGACCCCCGCCGACCCCTGGGAGGGGAGTGTGAAGGCGACAGAGCGCAGGTTCCTTCCCCGCCGCAGGCAGAGATAGCGGCGCCAGTGACGTCAGCGACACCCGCTGTTCCGACGTAGGGACACTGAGTGGGGCAACGCTGCTGCTGTGGCGCCCCCACTAGTGAGCCCCGCCAAGTGGAGAACCCCCGACGAGAAGCTGCAGGAGAGGACCGGGCGCACGGAGCCAGAACACGTGACGGGCGGGAGCCTGCAACAGTGAGCTGCATACAGGTACCCCCGTTCTGCAGACAGCCTTCCCCTGCCCATCCGTGCCCAGCACCTGCCGTCCAAGTTGCTACCCCAGGCACTCCCCCGCACCCAGCGCCTGGCATCACAGGCAGCCGCCCTGTCAGTTCCCAGGAACCCAGACCCGGACACCTCGGGCAGCTAGCCCAGTTATCTATAGACGCTGACCGGCAGCCATTTCAGGTGCTCACCTGTGCCCATACCCGGAGGTACTCCATAGCTCAGGCAAGATCGCCTTAACCAGAGGAGAGAGACACTAGAGAAGAGTTGTAGGAGCCAGTCGACTCACAGCTCCCTGTTAACTATCATTCCCCACCAGTGTGACCACGCCGCCACCTTGTGGCCCAACCACGGTATTGCACTACCAAAAACTGATTGCTGGACCCCTCAGGAGGACAGCCATTCCTCAGACCCCTGTGCACAGGTTGGCCAGGACTGGGCCTCATCCAAGGTGACGTCACCTAAATTAAGTAATTACCCTGGTGCACCAGTTAGTTAGATTGTTGCCTACCGATATAATTGTTGTTATGATATTTATGTACGGTCTGATATATGTTTACGCGTTGAACGTAGCCTTCAGTGTTAACGGTACCGTGTCGACGTATTAATCCAGTAGTAACGTCAAAGCGGGGGTGTTTGACCCCGACTGCCGCCACGGTACTTCGAACACGTGAAGCCTGTAGACCCGAGTGGGTACGTACGCACTACTATGGTTTCTTTGTGATCACCAATTGTATTCAGGGAAAGTGTTTCGTAACTACCTGTTGTTCATTCCCGTTGCCTTAACCTGCAGTCGCTGCTCCGCCGTGAGGGTCAGTGGGCAATGGTTGCATCTTATTTGTAATAAATCTGAGTTGTACCGCAGAACGTGTCCTCTTCATTGAAGTGTCCCTCTCCTATCCACGGGGAATCCGAAGAACCTGAAGTGCCCGAAGACACAAGGTAAGAGGGGAAACCCCCTCCTTTGCACCCCGGCCACCACATTTCTCTTGGCGTCAAACCGAACAGGATCCGTGTTAACAAGGAGAGCGACAACCCAGTGAAAAATGGAACAGCAACAAGGCGGAGGGGCGGCACAGCCGCCAAACCCACAGAATCAAGAACAGGACGTTCAAGACGCAGAAGATGCGACACCGGCCGCGGCCATCACCCTACCGTACTATTTCGGAGCCCCGTGGCTCCTGACCTATAGCGGAGACGATGACCAGCTACAGAAAACCCCATTTGTAGACTTCAGGAACAACATAGAATCCACGTTCCGGATGTATAAACCTAGCGAACGGCAGAAGGTGGAAATGCTGATGGGGCAGCTGACTGGATCGGCGCGCAGAGAAGTGGCCTCATGGTCAGCGGAAGATAGAAAAACTGCGACGGACATGCTAAAGAAAATCTTCATGACGTTTGAAACGAAGACCATCCCTGAGCTGAAGATGAAATTGTATGCTCGCAAGCAACAGCCAAATGAGTCCCTACGGGACTACGCCCTGAGCCTACAGGAGACGTTAAAGGCTATCCAGGCCGTGGACCCGGAGGAGGTGCGAAACGCCGACGAGGCCTTAACAGTTCAATTCGTCGAAGGGGTGGCCCAAGAAAATGTCAAGGTCCAATTACGGCTGCTGAGGTCGCAGATACCTGGCAAGACCTTCCGGGACTTCAAGACGGCGGCCCTCACTATCATTGGTAACCCTAAAAATAGGGAAGAGGAGTATCCAGAACTGATCGGCTTCAAAGAAGGAGCAAACTCGACCGGGGCCACAGCCAGTTCCACTGACAGGGTAAAACGGACCCAAGGCTTGGCGGTGCAAGGTGGCCAGCAGCCCGACAGAGATGCGATGCAGACGCTCCAGAAACAAATGGAGGAACTGGCCGTTGGGATGGCGGAGATGCAGAGAGAAATGCGTCGGATGGCAAGTGCACCGGCGCCGAGTTATGCAGAACCAAGATGGAGAACCGAAAGACAAAGTCCGGCCCGAAGTAGGTGGGAACCGCCCCGAGAGTATGGGCGGCAGCCTCCCGACCGGTTGGATGGGCAGGGACGCCCGACGTACTACCGAAGCCAGGAGGCCGGAAGCACGGAGAGAGACGGCAACCGGGACGAAGATTTAAACCCCAACACCCCGAGGTCGAGGGCCGAACCTCGGGGAGTACGAGAAGCTTAGGTCCAGCCCCAGAAGATGGGCAGGCTTGCTATGGCAGACAATGCTACATAAGCGCGAGCGAATCACCTGCCACCTCGGATCGTTACCCTTCAGCCCGCGTAAAGAACAAGGGAAGGGTGGTCTGGTTCCACGTACGGCGGGGATACGGTTTTATCGATTGTGCTGATACAGAAAGGGATGTCTTCGTCCACTTCACCGCTATCCCAAAGAAGAATGCGAGAGATTTGTACAGAAGCCTCGAAGCTGGGGAGCCGGTGGAGTTCGACGTCATCAGGGGAAGAAAGGGCCTCCAGGCAGTCAACGTCACTGGCCCTGGTGGCGTTCCAGTCAGGGGCACCCGATATGCCGCAAGAAGAGGGCGCCGTTGGGATTACCCAAGCCACAGAAGCCACCCACGGTACTACCCCCCGAAAGATCCGCCCCAACGGAGTGAGCCAATGAGGAGGAAGCGGCCACACACAGAAGCGAACCCCAAGCGGGGGCTGAACTCGCATGCAGTCGAATCCATGTTGATAGCGGCGGGTAGCCGGACCTCGAAGTTCGACGGCGCCCCTCCAACATCGGCCCACAGAAGTCCGCGTAGGCTCCGCCTAAGGCCGGACCGGAAGCTAAAGGCAGCGCCAAAGGATGATGGGGACGAAGAGCCGAAGGGTGAAGCGGTTCTCTCGCCTCCACTGCCCACTGACCCTCTTGAGCTATTGATGATGGTGGGCTGGTCCACTATGCCACGGCGGGCCCAGCCTAGGTCGCCAGTTGAATTAATTGCGCCTCGCGCGGCCGCGGAGGTGGCCCCCGAGCTAAGACGCTCCGAAAGGAGTACTCGGGGTACACTTCCCCGGCGGTACCAGGATTAGATCTTTTTCCTTAACCTACTGTGTGTGTATATACTGTAGATTGAAAGCACTGTTATTGTTACCATTGTGAGCGTAAAAGTAAAAGGACAATTATCCGTTGTGTTATGATGCGCGAGGACACGCATCCGTTAAAGCGGGGGTGAATGTGGTGCCCCAGCCTCCTGCTGGACACACAACCCTCCTTCAGTGCGCAAGGGGTTAACATTCCCCCGGGGACTTCGCGCGCTTGGAGGTGATTGGCAGGGGGAGACAGGAAGGAGGACTGACTAAAGGGGAGCGCGGTGTCTAGTGAGGCGAGGAGTGAGAGGGCACCGGAGCTGCAGCCCGCAGCAGCGTGACCCCCGCTGACCTCCAGGCGGGAGACGGCGCCGGAGGATTTGACACAGCCCTAGCGAGAGGGCACAGGAGCCGCAGCACGCAGCGGTGTGACCCCCGCCGACCCCTGGGAGGGGAGTGTGAAGGCGACAGAGCGCAGGTTCCTTCCCCGCCGCAGGCAGAGATAGCGGCGCCAGTGACGTCAGCGACACCCGCTGTTCCGACGTAGGGACACTGAGTGGGGCAACGCTGCTGCTGTGGCGCCCCCACTAGTGAGCCCCGCCAAGTGGAGAACCCCCGACGAGAAGCTGCAGGAGAGGACCGGGCGCACGGAGCCAGAACACGTGACGGGCGGGAGCCTGCAACAGTGAGCTGCATACAGGTACCCCCGTTCTGCAGACAGCCTTCCCCTGCCCATCCGTGCCCAGCACCTGCCGTCCAAGTTGCTACCCCAGGCACTCCCCCGCACCCAGCGCCTGGCATCACAGGCAGCCGCCCTGTCAGTTCCCAGGAACCCAGACCCGGACACCTCGGGCAGCTAGCCCAGTTATCTATAGACGCTGACCGGCAGCCATTTCAGGTGCTCACCTGTGCCCATACCCGGAGGTACTCCATAGCTCAGGCAAGATCGCCTTAACCAGAGGAGAGAGACACTAGAGAAGAGTTGTAGGAGCCAGTCGACTCACAGCTCCCTGTTAACTATCATTCCCCACCAGTGTGACCACGCCGCCACCTTGTGGCCCAACCACGGTATTGCACTACCAAAAACTGATTGCTGGACCCCTCAGGAGGACAGCCATTCCTCAGACCCCTGTGCACAGGTTGGCCAGGACTGGGCCTCATCCAAGGTGACGTCACCTCAATTAAGTAATTACCCTGGTGCACCAGTTAGTTAGATTGTTGCCTACCGATATAATTGTTGTTATGATATTTATGTACGGTCTGATATATGTTTACGCGTTGAACGTAGCCTTCAGTGTTAACGGTACCGTGTCGACGTATTAATCCAGTAGTAACGTCAAAGCGGGGGTGTTTGACCCCGACTGCCGCCACGGTACTTCGAACACGTGAAGCCTGTAGACCCGAGTGGGTACGTACGCACTACTATGGTTTCTTTGTGATCACCAATTGTATTCAGGGAAAGTGTTTCGTAACTACCTGTTGTTCATTCCCGTTGCCTTAACCTGCAGTCGCTGCTCCGCCGTGAGGGTCAGTGGGCAATGGTTGCATCTTATTTGTAATAAATCTGAGTTGTACCGCAGAACGTGTCCTCTTCATTGAAGTGTCCCTCTCCTATCCACGGGGAATCCGAAGAACCTGAAGTGCCCGAAGACACAAGGTAAGAGGGGAAACCCCCTCCTTTGCACCCCGGCCACCACAAATACATTGGGCAACATCGCATCCACCATAAAAACCTATGGGAGATGCAGTTGCCGGTGGGGCAGGAGGGATCGCAGCAGGGATTGGAGATTCCTGCTGTGGTCCCTCCATCTTCCATTTGGGGTATACTTAATATTTGCAGTTAACCCCCTGAAAACAGGTGTTTTCTGGGAATTAGCTGCAAATATTACATGATAAATGGGCCCGGGGTCACTTTTGTACACAGAGTAGTAATCTTCTGCTATTGTGCATGGGCATGTCCTGATAGTAGTTGCAGTGAGGACTTATTTGCAAAGTGATTGAAAGACAGTGTTTGTGTATGGAAATGGAGTGTGCATGTGGGGGGGGGGGCACGCTAATGCCCTCATGTCAGGACTGGTTCAGGGGCATGTCACAGTGTGCGATTGTGTGATCCTGTAACAGTTCAAATGGCTTTTGTATTACTTCTGGCAGCCAAGCACAGGTTGCTCAGGGGGGTGTTGTAGTAGGTTGTGTCTTCATACAAAAGTGTCAGATCTCAGACACCTGCAGTGGTCACCTTAATACAAATACCTTGGTTGTGGTATTCGAATGCCATTTGTACAGCCATCTCATATGGTGGGATTTACTTAGAGATACATGTGAATCCTACTTCTGCTATTGTTAGAGATCGCTGCATGAACAGGATCATTTGCAGTCCTCCCTCAGCACCTAGCTATGGCATTTTGGAGCAGTCCATGGGGACTGTCCTACACAATAGGGACAACAGTATACAAAATAATTCCTGTGGTTCCTACTGCGCCCAGAGCAGCTACAAGGAATCAAACCAAATGAGAAGCCCTTCTCATAAACGTGAAATATACAGAGTATGATAGAGAGACCCCTATTTGTGCTTTAGTTCACAAAATAAACAGAAGTGGTAAATACTGTATGAGTAAATCACTCGGATTGACCATATCAATCAGTCTCCGAGAGGGAATATCTTTCTGCAGAAAGGTTTCTTCTTTCCCTTGTTTATCTCATACATAAAAAGAAGATTCAAAAAACAGGAATAACATAGTGTTTATTAATAATAATAATAATAAAGAATCACCACCCCTAATTGGGTGGTAAACTTTCAAAACCTTGTTTAAGATTTACTACACTATGGGCCTTATTCTGGTCTGTGCGGCCGGAGCCGAATATGCGGCCAGGACCGTGCGTCCTAAACCCCGCCTTCCGTACGGATCGCTCACTCCGTCCGAATGCGGTAAGCCGCTGACCGCACGGAGCACGAGTGGATTTCTCATGTATACACCTCCTCCATCTCTGGGAACCTCCCCCATCATTCGATGGTCGCATACCATCAAATGCAGGACCGAGCGGTCAGGCAGCTCCTGCGAAATCAGACCACTCGGGCATTTCTCCGTGCAAAAGCAGGGATCTGGGCGGGCAGCTGACATCCGGCAATGTCATATGTCCGCCCCCTGCACGTGCGTCACGACCGCATTACCATACGTACGCCCAGCGTTTTCATGGGAACGCCCATGAAACGCGGGGCGTATGCATATGTTAATGAGGCCAAACAGCCCTTCACGCCTCTCTCCTCCCCCTGTTCGTAGTGTAAACAATTCATGTGGAATTTGGACGTATGTCCCTTTCGCACATGCGCAGATATGCCTCTGCACATGCGCAAACACAAAACATCAGCGGAACGAACGCACGCGGACATATCCGCACCAACCAGAATAAGGGCCTATGTTGTTCTTGTTTTTTGTATCTTCTTTTTGTGTATGGGAAAAAGAAGGGAAAGAAGAAACCTTTCTGCTGGAAGATATTCCCTCTCGGAGACTGATTTACTCATATTTACACCAGTTCTGACGGTCTTTATGAGTATGCTGAGACTTACTCAGACGGCTAAGCACTGCGACCATCATGACCATGATCTGATGCAGCGTCTTTGGATGCAGAACTTGGATCTGCGATTCTGTCAGGGAACATCTTTTGTCCTCAGACACCTCCTGCAGCACTAGAATATTTTCTCATGCTACAGTATATGGAAAAAAAAAAGTATTTAGGGCCGTGGTTCTCAACACGGTCCTAAGGACCCCCCATCAGTTCACCTCTTCCAGGTCTCCACACACTTGCAGTGGCGATTTTTACCAATGGGCTGTAGGGCTGCAGCCCCCCCCCCCCCCCCCCGGTAAAATCTGCCATTGTGACTGCCTAAAGTGAAGCCAGATGCAGTCTGTGAGCCTGCTCTGGCTTCAATATGACTGGCAGTGACTTCCTATTGGAAGTCCAACCTGCCAGTCACTCAAGGCAGTCCCATTGGGAGTTGTTCACTCCCTCCGGGATACCTCTCTGTGCGCAAATGCGCAGCAGCCCCCCCCCCCAAGTGGGTTCTGCACATGCGCACTATCGCAGATGATACTGCGCTTGCGCCGGACACAGGAACCTGATTACGCCTCCGGGGCTGCTACAAAGGCAGCCCATGGAGGCTTGGGCCAGCGCATGTATGAAGTTACAGCCCCCTACTCCTAAATGGTAAGAGCCGCCACTGCCACACAGAATCACAAGTGAAGTA
Organism: Crinia signifera; assembly: GCF_055691185.1. Classification (NCBI taxonomy): domain Eukaryota; kingdom Metazoa; phylum Chordata; class Amphibia; order Anura; family Myobatrachidae; genus Crinia; species Crinia signifera. Next base: position 315,760,108 of record NC_139218.1, on the reverse strand, counting down.
ATTAGCCCCGCCTGTGGATCTTTTAAAATGTGTCAGTGAATAAGGAGTGCACCTGTGCACCTGCAGGGTGACCTGGAAAACGTGAACTGTGTGTGTGTGTGTACTAGGCACTCTCTAGTTATTGACTTATAAGTAATACCCCTTTCACATCGCACTTTTAAAACGGTAAATTGCCGTTTTTTCCCCTTTTTAAAACGTTTAAGCCTGCACTGTGAATGCACCACAGCCGATTTACCGTTTAAAGTTAACTGGCATTTCGAACCGTGTAAAAAGCAGAGTCCTACACGGTTCCTTGCCGTTTTTTGTGCAATGTGAATGTGTACAATGCTATGCATTCACAGTGCAGGCTTAAACGTTTTAAAAAGGGGAAAAAAAAACGGCAATTTACCGTTTTAAAAGTGCGATGTGAAAGGGGTATAAACCGGTATTTAAAACGGTAATCTGTGGCAATGTAAGGCTCTGACCCGTTTTAATTACCGTTTTAAAATACCGGTTTTTAAAACGTGTCGGCGATGTGAAAGTGGTATAAAGAGACAGAACTGTATCCAGCTTGGTGATGGCAGTTGAAGCTTCTATTTTTGTTTCTTTTTCCTCCTTGTTCCTGATGCTTTTGTTATTGGTTGCTATGGCCATGTACAATGACCACTGGCCCACCCCCACCTCCCACCCTGCTGTGTTACATGATCCAAGGTAAGCTGTGAAATATTTGTGTTGGGGTTGCCGATTTGAAATGTAATCAATCACAATGTTTGTGTAACACTTTGAAAAACCACAGTTCTGAGGATAGAAAAGATATCAATCTAGTTATGGACCAATGTAAACAAAGTTTTTAGCTTTCAAATGTAAAATTGTACAATTGTGTTAGGAGACCCACACACTGTGTTCCCCTGAATATTCCTATTAGGCCCTTGTTTTGTTGTCATCACTTCCTTGGCTATTGTGTGAACTCTGCCTCCCAGTGGGTAACTGCTTTATTTTCCACACAGACTCCCAGTGGAAAACATTAAACATTCATTACACTATGGTCGCTAACAAAAGCCACCTTCTGCCTGCTAATTGTACACATGCACTGTGCCTGTGCATGTTCTGCTATAGTATTGATCAAATACAAAATATATATATATATATATATATATATATACACATACATATACATACATATATATATACATACATACACACACATACATACCTCCCAACTTTCTGGTCTGGTGTCCCGGGACTCTGCAGATGCGCGCCGAAGGCGCCCCAAAATTTTCAGGGGCGTGGCCTAATTTCGGACACCCCCATTTTGCCGCTATGGGGGCATGACCCAGAGGCTCTGTGAGCCTCTAGCCATGCCCCCGGCCCCCTGGCTACGGGAATAGACGCTGTGCGCAAGTTTATTCCCCGTTGCTTAGCAGCCGACAGGGGGGACTCGCAACAGCCCCCCCTCACCGCGGGACACTGCCGCCCGTGGGTGGGACAGCGGGACAGGCCTTAATAATCGGGACTGTCCCGCTAAAATAGGGACTGTTGGGAGGTATGTATATATCCCTCCCCTTTAGAATGTAAGCTCTCACGAGCAGGGCCCTCTCTCTTCTCATGTGCCTTTCTTAGAATATATAAACCTCTGCCACACCCTGATGATTGCTGCAGTGTCCTGTCCCCTGATGCAACTATCCATATTTACCATGTACTTGTCCTAAGCTGTCTTGTAATACTGCTGTAATTCCTTATGTGTTTTTGCTCATAACTATGCGTTGTAAAGCGCTGTGTGCGCTATATAAGAAACTGTTAATAAATATATATATCGTTTCTTCCCATCAATCTGAAATGGCCAGGAGTATCCCAAAAATTGTGTGGCACCCCCAGTTTCCCAGAAGAGTGTCAACCCCCCCCCCCCCTCCCATGCAGCTGCTGCCACCCCCGGTAGGTACCACAAAAGGGAAGCACATCCATAGAAGGCAGTCCAAGGTGCCCCATAAAATACTATTTTCCCTGAGTTGCATCACAGTGAGGCGATGATGATGTGATTGTGTGGTCATGACCCAGTTCTGCTTATTAATCACTTGGCTGGTTGTTTATCACTCTCCATTTTATCACTTTTGAAGCTTAGTGCATCTGGCCTCATATATGAAACTATACACATACAGGGCCGGCGCCACCACTAGGCAAATCTAGGCATTTGCCTAGGGCGCCGGCCACTGGAGGGCAGCATTTTGCCCCCCCCCCCGTGCCGCCCGGGTACCTGTCCTGCGGCGCGCTGTGTATTTAAAGCTGGCGGCGGAGGCAGTGGGGGTCCCTGCAGTCCATTAGAAATAACGAGCGCTATCCGCCGGGCTATGCGGAAGCGCTTCTGTTGTGAAAACACTGGCAGCACGGCGCACGCTGATCACAGCCAATCAGCGTGCTGCCAGTGTTTTCACAACAGAAGCGCTTCCGCATAGCCCGGCGGATAGCGCTCGTTATTTCTAATGGACTGCAGGGACCCCCGCTGCCTCCGCCGCCAGCTTTAAATACACAGCGCCGCAGGACAGGTACCCCCCCCCCCCCCCCCCGGCACCGGGGCGCCCCCACCCCGACTCGTCTGGGGCGCTTCGGTGCCTTGCACCGGCCCTGCAGGCATATAGGAGAAAGCTGCTGACAATTCACACCCACACAGAAATCCAAAATGATTATTGAATTTACAGAGAAAGCCACATTGATTCTATATACAAGGGTGGTTAAATAAGTAAGGTAACAAGACCTCTGAAATGATCATTATAATTTCCCTCCAGACCAGAGCAGATGCTTCCCCTGCTTCCCCTCACAGCGTTTCGATTGCATCTCATATCAGTAATACTGTCCCATCATAATGTGTAAAATGGCAGGACTGTTGGAAACATGGGGTCAGAAATCACGGTGTGTGTTCCCATCTGCACTGTCCTCGGGTACTCTCCATGGCACTTTACCTTGGACTCTGGCTGGCGTCCCACGCTGTTCCCGGGCTGGGCCCACACCACATGGGCACCGCCATGACACCTGCGATCACATGACACTGTTTGCCAATAGTTTTCCTGTGACCTTGATACTCTGACCTGTGCACTGACCCATGGGATGAAGGTGTGCACAGGTACTTCCTGGACTTAATTGATGCTGCGGCTTGCAGCTAATCACAGACCAGCAGAGGGGATATAGCTGAGGCCTCTGGCCCATCCTCCCCGCCCTGAACAACTTGTCTGATCCCTGGTACTCTCCACCTGCCAGGTTACCTTCCTCGCTGTTTACCATCTTCAACTCCCAAGGGAAGAGGATAGTGCACTCCGGTATCCCTCAGCAGACTTTGCTACTGGTCCTTAAAAGGCCATACCAACTTTGACTCCGAAGTCGACACAGGCATCAACTCTACAGTTTCCTGTCTACTGCGTGTCGGCTCCCAGGTCGTCAACAGTCTGTGTCGACTCCCAGGTCAACACTCCTCCGGCTCAGAGGTTGTCAACTGCGGTGTCGACAACAGTCCATGTAGACTCCCAGGTCGTCAACACTCCTCCAGCTCCCAGGCCTTCTACAGTCCGTGTCAACTCCCAGGTCATCAACACTCCGTGCCGACTCTGGCTCCCAAGTCGTCGAATTCTTAGCGGCTCCCAAGCCGCCATCATCATCATCACTCCGGCCTCCCAGGCCAATGCAGTCCATTTACCAAGCTCCAAGTACATCTGGTCCGAGCTCCAAGCTCACTGGCACTAGTAACCATCCAACTCCTGTGACTGGCCAGTTAGGTGTGGGAACCTTGCCAACGAACACATGGGAATTCCAAACCTCCTTTGGGGGGGTCCCTGACATAGGCGTGCACAGCACACTTTATTAGGGGGTGCACCACCTTTTGTGCATGTCTAACACCACCCATTGGGTGCGTCTAACCCCACCAATCAGGCGTGTCTACCATCATCTATTGGCACTCACTACAATATAAAAGTCTCTCAGCCACAACATAATCTCCTGCCTATTTCAGTCAGTTTTTAATCTTCTAATTACTCTGTGTAACAGTACATGCAAATACAGTCATAAACATATATGGATGACGGTAGGTATGTAGTGATATGACAATGGTCTAGTACAATTAACTATGCAAAACACACAATTGAATGATGGGCGCTTCTTTTAATAGAATACAGTTCTAAAAAGCAAATGTCTTTGGCAAAAGGTATTGCTGGTTGCTAGCGGCAGGGAGGGGTTTATAAGGGTGGGCACAGCATTAGGGGGTGCCTGTGCACCCCTAACACTCTATGTGCGCACGCCTATGGTCCCTGGTGAAAACTGTCGGTGGTGTTAGACTCCGTGCCTTTGATCAGAGTCTCGGCAACTCCCCCACCTAGCTGTGCCAGTGATATATGAACTGTTCATATCTCAAACCTCCAGTGTTCCAGTTCCTAGCATCCACCACTGGCCCACTGCTGCCACAGCCGGGAACACCGGAGACCCGAGCCCTGACACATGGTTAGACATTGAGGTGTGTAGTGTGCAGGCCCGGCGACAGGGGGGGGGGGGTCAAGGGGGACAGTTGTGACGTGCCCCAGCGATCTCAGGGGTCCCAGAGCATATTGCGCCCCAGCCGTCTCTCAGACCCCTCCATGCCGTGACTGTCTGGGAACACCAGAGGAGAGAAATGCAGCAGCGTCACACGCTATCTTCTTCAACGGATCGCAGCGTGTGGGTAAGACGGCAGGGTCCAGGGATGACTGGAGCAGGGAGATGCGGCTGCTAAGGGCTCTGCACTGACTTTCTCCAAGTCCAATACCCGCCACTTCCCCTGCACTGAGACGCAGTCGCCGATGCTTACTCGCAATAGGGGGAGGATATACCTTGTGCCACATGGACTGGCAGGAGAAGTCACCTGATCTGCCAGCAGCTTCACCTCCCGAATCCTGCATCTTCACGCGCAATGAACAAGATGGACTGCTGTCAGCTGTCATCTCCCAGCGGAGAGAGTGGGTCAGTTAATGTACATACCTTTTATCAGCGCATATCCATTTCTATTGAGTATATTTTTTATCTGGGCTTCCTCTCCCCACCATGTCCTCTATTCCTGGCACAGGCCACAGCCTGTAACCCCACACTCCTTGTCCCCACTCATCCTGTTACCCCACACACGCTACCCTTGCCGTCTTGCTCACAGCCCATCACTCTACGCTCCTTATCCCCACTCATCCTGACACCCCACACATGCTACCCAAACCTTCTTGCTCACAGCCCGTCTCCCCACACTCCTTGTCCCCACTCATCCCATCACCCCACACACGCTACATCTACCTTCCTGCTCACAGCCTGTCACCCCATGCTCCTTATCCCCACTCATCCTGACACCCCACAAATGCTACCCCACCTTCCTGCTTACAGTCCATCACCCCATTCTCCTTGTCTCCACTCATCCTGTCAAACCACACACGCTATCCCCACCTTCTTGCTCACAACCTGTCACCACACGATCCTTGTCCCCACTCATCCTGTTACCCCACACCAATTAGTGCCTAAACCGACTGGGAGACGACGGCTCACAGGGGTGCAGTGTCACGGCACAGTGAGGGTATTTGGGGAGGCATGGGGGCCCCAGAGATATAAGTGTATGGGGCCCTTGTAGTGGGATTAGATTTCTGTGTATAAATGGCACATAAGCACCTGAAATTCATCTCCAGCTTGCAGGGGAGTACGGTGATAACATCATGTCACGGAAATAGGCTTAGGTTTGGTTTACTGCCTTTAATTAAGACAGACATTCAAGATGAGCAGCGATCCACCCAGCCAAGAATGTCCACCAAAGGCGGTTCATCAAACTTAAACCTGTTTTTTTTAAAATGCCGATCCACATAAAAAAAAAAAAAAACACTGGAAAAGCCACATTAAACAACACAGGGAACAGGTGTGGTAAAGCTCACTTATCTAGGTTGACAGTCAATAAATCGACCCCAAAAGGTCAACATGTACAAGGTCAGCACAGAAAAAGGTAACTTATGTTGACACATCAGCATGTGGGCCCCCAATTAGTGTGCTGCTTCACTAACATGGCTGTTCGCGGCTCTATAGAAGCTCATGTTAAAGTTTAGCATGGGCATCTATGGGCAGTTCCCACCATAGAAGCCCATGTTAAATTTTTAACATGGGAACCGTCCATAGACACTGGCGTTTTGCGGGTACAATTTAATGAAGTTGCCAGTTGAGGAACTGTGAGGCGTCTATTTCTCTAGAGACTGTTAGGAGTCCCAGTGGACTGCACGACTAGAAGTAATGGTACTTGCTGGAGGAACAGACAAACGGAGGCAGGATGGATGAAACTCACTGTATTAGCAGGATCATAAATCAGGAACAGGTATTACGAATCAGGTATCAGGCAAGCTATAGCAGTACAGACATGGCATCAGGCAAGCTATAGCAGTACAGACAGGGCTGAGAAAGCTATCACTGGCCCTGAGCTCAGGGCAAATGCAGTTTTTAAACCAGCACAGACCAATCACTGCAGAACACAGAGACAGGCCCCTCAATTATCAATATGTGCTGCACCTGGGAATGGCATTCTGAGAACAGCCCAGTCCAGCTGATTACACCAGCTGGAACTGCTCTCAGAAACCACAGTTCTGCAGGCAGAACCCAACAGCAGCACCTCTGGTACTGCAGACCAAGAAATGATAGCAGCACCTCTGGCCACACTGAGGTACTGCAAGGGGAACATAACAGCAGCACCTCTGTGTAACCAGAGGCACCGGCGCAGACCAAACAATGACAGCAGCACCTCTGGCCAAACAGAGGCACTGCAAGGTGAACATAACAGCAGCACCTCTGTGTAACAGAGGCACTGCAGACCAAACAAGACATGAATGGCAGTCCTGACAGAGACTCTAATGTACTTGTCTTCTTACTCCAGTTGTGCACCAGGACTTCCTACTTCTTTCTACTCTGGTTAGAGCCTTGTCTCTGAAGGGAGTAGTACACACCGTTGTAGGAAATGTTCAGGCAATTTTCGCATGGAATAGCCTTCATTTCGGAGAACAAGAATAGACTGTCGAGTTTCACATGAAAGTTGTCTTTTTCTGGCCATTTTGAGAGTATAATCAAACCCACAAACGTGATGCTTCAGATACTCAACAAGCTCAAATGAAGGTCAGTTTTATAGCTTCTCTAACAAACAAACCAGTTTTTAGCTGTGCTAACATAATTGCACAAGTGTTTTCAAGGGTTTTCTAATCATCCATTAGTCTTCCAACGCAATTGGCAAACACAATGTACCATTAGAACACTGTAGTGATGGTTGCTGGAAATGGGCATCTATTCACCTATGTAGATATTCATTTAAAAAAAGATGTTTGCAGCTAGTATGGTCATTTACCACATTGACAATGTATAGAGTGTATTTCTGATTAATGTAATGTTTTCTTTAAAAAATAAGGACATTACCCCAAACTTTTGAATGGTAGTGTACATGTTCATGTGGTAGGGAATATACACTGCTCAAAAAATAAAGGGAACACTAAAATAACACATCCTAAATGAATGAAATATTCCTATTAAATACTTTGTTCTTTACATAGTGGAATGTGCTGACAATAAAGCCACACAAAATTATCATTGGAAATCAAATTCATTAACCCATGGAGGTCTGGATTTGGAGTCACACTCAAAATGAAAGTGGAAAACACACTACAGGCTGATCCAACTTTGATGTAAGACCTTTGAACAAGTCAAAATTAGGCTCAGTAGTGTGTGTGGCCTCCACGTGCCTGTATGACCTTTCTACAATGCCTGGGCATGCTCCTAATGAGGTGGCGGATAATCTCCTGAGGGATCTCCTCCCAGACCTGGACTAAAGCATCCGCCAACTCCTGGACAGTCTGTGGTGCAACGTGGTGTTAATGGATGGAGCGAGACATGATGTCCCAGATGTGCTCAATTGGATTCAGGTCTGGGGAACAGGCGGGCCAGTCCATAGCATCAATGCTTTTGTCTTGCAGGAACTGCTGACACACTCCAGCCACATGAGGTCTAGCACTATTTTGCATTAGGCGGAACCCAGGGCCAACCGCACCTGCATATGGTCTCGATAGGGGTCTGAGGATCTCATCTCGGTACCTAATGGCAGTCAGGCTACCTCTGGCGAGCACATGGAGGGCTGTGCGGCCCACCAAAGAAATGCCATTTTGCAGGGCTCTGGCATTGCTCCTCCTGTTCCTCCTTGCACAAAGGCAGGTGTAGCGATCCTGCTGCTAGGTATTTGCCATCCTACGGCCTCCTCCAGGTCTCCTGATGTACTGGCCTGTCTCCTGGTAGCGCCTCCATGCTTTGGACACTACGCTGACAGACACAGCAAACTTCCTTGCCACAGCTCGCATTGATGTTCCATCCTGAATGAGCTGCACTACCTGAGCCACTTGTGTGGGTTGTAGACTCTGTCTCATGCTACCTCTAGAGTGAAAGCACCGCCAGCTTTCAAAAGTGACCAAAACATCAGCCAGAAAGCATAGGATCTGAGAAGTGGTCTGTGGTCACCACTTGCAGAACATCTCCTTTATTGGGGGTGTTTTGCTAATTGCCTGTTGTCAATTCCATTTGCACAACAGCATGTCGAATTGATTGTCAATCAGTGTTGCTTCCTAAGTGGACAGTTTGATTTCACAGAAGTGTGATTGACTTGAGGCCCCCATACATTAGGCCGACTTGTCCTCAGGACAAGTCGAACCCAATTCTCCTGTGAGCCGCCCGGGAGCTCCCCGGGAGGCTCACATACAATTTGGCACTTGATGAGCCAAATTTGACATGTGATAAATCGCTTGCGATTTATCACATGTCGGGGAGCAGGGGCGGGCGGTGAGGTGCAGGGGGGGCGGCGGTGATCCTCATCAGGGGGAGCAGTGGAGCGGGCAGCGGGTCTCTGAGCTCTTAGCTGGCGGCGCCGGTGAGTGCTGACCTGGCCGGGGCGTTGTGATGATCACAGTCTCTCATTCAGCACCGCTGCGGGACGGGACGCGCAGTGGCGGGTATTAGATTTTTAAAAAACCTGTCAAATGACTGACCGTTCTCTGATTGGCTGAGAGCTCTTAGCCAATCAGACAACGGCCAGTCATTTGACAGGTATTAGCCTGCTTTGTACACACAGGATATATAACTTATTAACGGCGCCTGGGGTGGGTGCAGTATTTTTAGCACTATATAAGGTATTAAACAGGTGATATATACAGCAAAAAAATACTTCCTTTATAACATAGATTCTTCCATGATCCTTAAGTCTGGACTTAAGGATCATGGAAGAATCTATGTTATAAAGGAAGTATTTTTTTGCTGTATATATCACCTGTTTAATACCTTATATATTGCTAAAAATACTGCAACCACCCCAGGCGCCGTTAATAAGTTATATATCCTGTGTGTACAAATTTGATTGTTTTTAGGAGTTGGGAATTTTCCTTTTTTATAACTTTGTTCGGCAGCCAAAGGGAGCGCAGAACCGGAGACACTCACTATCTTATCTTCCAGGTATTAGCCTGCTGGCTGCTTGTGCCTGGTGCTGGTTGATAAAATACGGGGGACCCATACTCATTTTGTCCCCTGTATTTTGGGTACCAGGACCGGGCCATAACCCTGGTGCTGTTTATGGAAATACAGGAGGACCCCAGCTTTTTTCCCCTCTGTATTTATGCAACCAGTACCGGCTCAATGAGGCTGATTATTGTAGTGTGGTTACACAGGCCAGCATCTCACGGATCTGACAGATCCATACGATGCTGGTGGCTTGTACATATTTGGCTGCCGGCAATACAGCAGCCAAGTACAAACCTCTACGACATTAGCAAATATGAATCTGGAGAATACAGCAGGATTGTAAATTTGCTGTATTCTCCATTCGTATTGTTAGGCCGTTTATGGCCGATGCTGTTCGTACACGTTCCTTCCCGGGATCGGCCGGTAAATTTAACTCTTAGTGGCATAAATTCCAAAATCCGAGAGACCTCCTCACACATACTGTAAGTCCATCTACTAGGCTTATTATAATGTTTTGGATGTTGCCAAACAAACATATTTCAAATCTCTGCTGAAGCCTTTAACCCCAAAAGACTTTTTAATACATTTAAATCACTTCTTATCCCTTCCTCACCAAACCACCTGCTACAATCAGTGCACAAAATCTTGCTTCCTACTGTATTTTAAGGACAACATTGAAAAAATGACAAATGGCAGGCTGTCGGGCGACGGAGAGTGCCAGTGTGATAAAGCTCAGGGTGTGGCATGAGGGAGAGTGTTAGTGTGATAAAGTTTAGGTTCCATGGTGAGGGATTGCGTCACTGTGATAGATTGCAGGCCGTGGGGTGAGGGAGCGCGTCAGTGTGATATAGTGCAGGCAGTACGGTGAGAGAGAGCGTCAGTGTGATAGAGTGCAGTGGCGTAAAAATGGTCCCGCAGACCCCACGGCGGCTTGCGGAGTCTGCAGGCCGTGCTGCCGCCTGAAAGCTGATAGTCAAGAGCAGCCTGCCTCAGCAGTCACAGACAGCCAGTGTAGCCGTGGGCCTCCATCCCTCTGGCCCTCTGTCTTCTGGAGGACTGCACTACATATTGCATGGAGACACTGCAGATTAGAGGACGGAGGTAGTAGGGCGGCTGCTGCACACATATGCCCACCAAAAAGTAAAGAATAAGAAAACAAGAGGTGCATTCAGGCAGCGCAGCTCTGTCTGCTGGGTTATGTTTAACAAGTTTTGTATATAATTTCAGATGCTTGTCTACTGTACTGATATTCTTTGTGACTATATCTTGACAAAGACCCCTAATGGGTCAAAACGTCGATCATGTTTACCTGACCGCCGATTAAAAAGCTGACAAACTGCCATGGTGAGTACCCTCGCTGAGGGCTTTTAATCTATTTTGCATGGCCGTCGCCTTCCATGGCTTCAGCCTCTTCATTTGTGTTCTTTACCTGGGGGCGAAGGCCTTTTAAGCTTTTTTGCAGGGCTGCCGCCCCCACGGCCTCCAGACGTCTTCTGAAGCTCTTCACCTCCACCGCTGGACTATCTGCCCCCTATCACACGCTGGCTAATATAGCCAGCTCAAGGGGGCGAGGCGATGATCCGGTGAGCCGCTATTGGCTGGCCGTGGCCATTTTGAAATGTAAAAAAAAAAATATGCCGCTCTCTCCTACACCGCCGATGGGGGACCCAGCCACAGCTAGGGGACCCTGCCACTGCTGCCGATGGGGAATGCAGCAGCCGCTGCGGATGGGGGGCGCAGCCGCTCTGGAGGAAGCGCAGTGGAAGGCAGATTGCATGTGCTTAAAAGCACACGCAATCTGCTCCCAATCCCAACTGACTGGACGTGCAGCACTTCAGATCAGAAGACCAATCCCCCAACCAGCGGGAGAGCGCATTGCACGATTGTGTGCACACAATCTGCATACAATCATATAACCATTTGAGATTGTATGATTGGGTACAATATCGTTCTGGTGTATGGGGGTCTTTTCACTACAATCCATTTTTAATGCAGCTGCGAGGCTGGACTTCCACTCCAACCATTCATCGTCTGCTGATCTGCTTTGTCAGTCCCTCCATTGGTTTTCAGCTTTCAGCCATATTCAATAAAAAATACTTTTACTTATACGTAAGGTTATTATTAAAGTTAGTAACTAAACTCTTATCCCTTAAGGAGCCCATACACGGTCCGTTGTGTAGGGCTCCATTCTGTACTATGCGATGCGCGCTCCCGCGCATCACATAGTACGGTACAAAAAGTATGTGCCGCACATACTTTTTGTACTAGGTACACATCGGAACGGATCACAGTGCATGCACACTTTATGCACTAGGGATGCGATGCGATCCGATCCGATGTGTACTTTAAAAGTCCGGAACGGACCGAAAAAACGGACCGTGTATGGGGGGCAATACAAATATCTATCTACCCGACCTCACCGCTCTGCCAGATATCTCCGTCTGATTCATAGTGATAGATTTTCCATCAGACAAGTGAGGCACAAGCCTGGGAGTGACACTTGCAGGGGGAGGCATAGCATACTCATAAGAGCCAAGCCAATGGCCAGGTGACATTTTTTTTTGTCATTAAGACTTTTTTTTTATTATATAATAAACTTAATAGTAAATAATAAATCTACTACTGTACTTGCATGAGAAGGGAGCTGCATGTACTACCTACAAGTCACATGTTACATTTGCACTTAGATGTATTCATATCGTACTCTAGACGAGGTCCAATATGTCAGAAGGAACTAGTCACCACCAAATGTAAATAATTGCAGATATTACAGGTAAGTAACCAACTTGTAATATTCTGCTTATCTACAGCAGGGGATCTGTTATCCCATATAATAACATTCAGTAAGACATATGGCCATAATTATTTTTCTGCATACTTCAATTAATTAGGGAGAAAGCTGCCACCCTGTTTCTTTGCTCGTCTTAAGCGGATACATTTCAAATACATACTTTATAGAATAGTGCCCTCTAGTGGCCAAAATATAGATAACAGGAAGCCATATGCCAGGTCAGTTACAGATATGAGCAAACTGGGATATGGTAATTAGGTCAACCTCATTTAGGTCGACAGGGCTTATGTCGACACCTGAAATAATCCAACAGGGTTGGAAAGTCAATCCAAGCAGTAGGTTAACAATGAGAAGGTCAACAATCAAAAGGTCAATATGAGTTTTTCATGTTGTTTTTTTTTAGCCGACATTTGCCAACAGACAGTTTTTCATACCCTACCATCCACTACGGTGTTGTGGGTGAATGAAATAGTGTGCCGAGCGCAGAAAGGCAGTGTGCCCAAAGCAGGGGCTGGCTGGCAACTTTTAGCCTGGGGGGCAAGTCCAGAGCACTGGCCCATAAGTAACAGCGCATCGTTAAATTTAGGTTTTGCGGTTTAAAAATATGTATTAATAAATAAAAACAATAATAGGACACCACAGGCTGCTCCCCTGTATAATATCAGGACACCACAGGCTACTCCCCGTCTTTTAATAATAACAGGACAACACAGGCTGCTCCCCCTGTATAATATCAGGACACCACAGGCTACTCCCCGTCTTATAATAATAACAGGACAACACAGGCCGCTCCCCTATATAATAATAGTACCCCCACAGGCTGCTCCACCTGTATAATAATGGGACCCCCACAGGCTGCTACTCCTGTATAATAAAAGTATGCCACAGGCTGCTTCCCCTGTATAATAGGACACAACAGGCTGCTCCCCCTGTCTTATAATAATAACAGGACCCCACAGGCTTCTCCTCCTGTATAATAAAGATACATCACATGCTGTTTCCCCTTTATAATAACAGGACACAAAAGGCTGCTACCCCTGTATAACATGACCCCACAGGCTGCTCCCCCTGTATAATAATAAGGGGACCCCCACAGGCTGCTCCCCCTGTATAACATGACCCCACAGGCTGCTCCCCCTGTAAAATAATACCAGGACCCCCACAGGCTGCTCCCCTTGTATAATAAAAATACATCACAGGCTGCTCCCCTTTATAATAAAAGGACACAACAGGCTGCCCCCCTGTATAATATGACCCCACAGGCTGCTCCCCCTGTATTAGAATAATAATGATAACAATAAAAGGACCCCCACAGGCTGCTCCCCCTGTATATAACGGGACCCCCACAGGCTGCTCCCCCTGTATAAAAATAACTGGACCCCCACAGGCTGTCCCCCCCTGTATAATAATAACAGGACCCCCACAGGCTGCTCCCCCTGTATAAAAATAACTGGACCCCCACAGGCTGTCCCCCCCTGTATAATAATAACAGGACCCCCACAGGCTGTCCCCCCCTGTATAATAATAACAGGACCCCCACAGGCTGCTCCCCCTGTATAATAATAATGGGACCCCAACAGGCTGCTCCCTCTGCATAATAAAAAATACATCACAGGCTGCTCCCCCTTTATAATAACAGGACACAACAGGCTGCTCCCCCTGTATAACATGACCCCACAGGCTGCTCCCCCTGTATAAAAATAACGGGACCCCCACAGGCTGCTCCCCCTGTATAATAAAAATACATCACAGGCTGCTCCCCCTTTATAATAACAGGACACAACAGGCTGCTCCCCCTGTATAACATGACCCCACAGGCTGCTCCCCCTGTATAAAAATAACAGGACCCCACAGGCTGCTCCTCCTGTATAATGATAACAGGACCCCACAGGCTGCTCCCCTGTATAATAATAACAGGACCCCACAGGTTGCTTCCCCTGTATAATAATAATAATGGGACCCCCACAGGCTGCTCCCCCTTAGAATATTAACTGGACCCCCACAGGCTGCTCCCCCTAAGAATAATAACTGGACCCCCACAGGCTGCTCCCCCCTGTATAATAACTAGACCCCCACAGGCTGCTCCCCCTGTATAACTAAACCATACAGGCTGCTCAGCCTGTACAGTCCCACTCCCTCTAGTTACCTGGATGCCAGACAATCAATGTGTAGTGAGGCAGGCTGCAGCACAGGCAGGAAGTAGGTGGAACACACAGAGATTCTCTATAGTGGCCTCATGCACTAGACATGTCCTCAGTGCAGGAGGCCGGCGGCCATGTTTATGGAGACCAGTCGGAAACTGGTCAGCCTCCTTGGCTGCAGCAGCAGCCTCAGAACAATGGCGGCCCGCACACCAAACGTTTCAGCGGCCCGGGGGGGCACATGGCACCCTGCCCACCGGCCCAGCCCGCCCCTGGCCCAAAGCATGCTGAGTGTAGCAAGCCATGCTAGGGGCTGCAGTACACTTTGATGGTGTCCATTTCAACTATATTGACATTCTGGACAAAAAAAATGTCAACCTGACTTTCGACCTTCCCATTGTCGGTCTAATGCTTGTGTCGACCTTCCAACCCTGTGGACCATAGCTATGTTGACCAATTTCAGGTGCCGACCCAATGCACAGTAACCCGCCAGACTTTACCCCACACACTTACTGTCATCCACTGGACCTGTCCCCACACATAGCCTCTCACCCACCAGACATGTCCCTGCACACTCACCCTTTCATCCCCATGCCGGGCCCTGCACATGCACTGTCACCAACCAGACTTGTCCCAGTTCACTCACCATCCGTCGCCCACTAGAACTGTACTCCATACACCCAGTGCGATTCCCTTGGAGTCCATGACCTGTTTTATTAGGCACACTTTTCTATGAATTTGCACACCTCTAGCAAATGCAACAGCACTCTCTTTTATTTATTCCGGTGTCCTCCAAGTCATTTATTTCTGGATCCACCCCTGGCTGATAGTAAAAGCATAATTCCATAGTTCCATCCCCATCACCTAGTAGCTATGTGCAGTATTTAGGATTATGGAAATGCTTAAGGTATACTGAGGTAAATGTATTAAACATCGATATGTTGGTTCCTGTGTGTTGTTTCCAGCCATGAGCATCCCCTACAGCCCCGTCCCCACCAGGGTGACCTGACAGATACCCCTACCACTCCCTATGACCCCCCTCCCCCCTAACAATTTCCTTGTATCCCCTCGCCCTTCTATGTGCCCACCTCACCCCTCTAAATACCCCCTCAAGTCACAATCCCCTGTGCCCAATTCACCCATCCCTTTGGTCACCTCCATACTAACACCCACACACCCCACGCTGTCCCAACCTCATCCCTTCCTCAACTCACCATCCCTCACCCCTCCCTGTACCTCCTTCCCAGCTTTATCTTGTGTATTATAGATGCATGCAAATAACCAGAAGTCAGAATACCATCTATAGCATCAAAATATACATACCATCTCCCTTCCCTCCTAACCATCCGTTCCTGCAGTCTAAACCCCCCACCCCCAGTGGCCTGACCCTGCTCTCACCCACCTTTAGGTCCCTGCTTTCACTCTCCATGTCACTATAATTGTCCCTATGCCCCTGCTGTCGCCAATGAGGCGAAGCAGGAACTGTTATAGCACCGCTATAATAAATCTACCCCTAAGCTCTGAATGGGCATCTTCATGCACAGCAGAACCTGTGTGGTTCACAGCAGGATCAAAGTGTTACCACTGCTCTTCAAAACGGTGCTCTGTAGCACACCCACAGCTGCTGAAGTTAATTGGCTCTGTCCTAGGGCCCTGGTAACACCTGCCATAGGGGAGAGGACAAGTCTTGCCTGCATTGTAGTAAGCCATGGTGCAGCTGCCACAGCTGCTGGACTGTGAGATTGAGGAGAATGGATTCTCAATGTTGCTGATAGCTCAGTTTTGTGAGGCTGACCTTAACCTACTTGCCATGGTCAAGGTCAACCTTTTTGTCAAGGTCAACCTTTTTCATGTGTCGACCTAAGGACTGTCGACTAATAGGGGTCTGCATACCCAGCCCATTTCAAAATTCAAAGAGGGGAGCCACACTAGCTACCACTTCAAATGGACTCACTGGCATTTGCTGTGTTTCCCCTATTTGAATTTTCTAAATACATATAAATACTTATAGCGCATGTACTAGATTGATTACAGTAATGCATCGTAGTAAATAGACCATAGTCCGGGGAATGCAGCAAACTGTAAGCACATAATGGTGAGTCTGCCAATGTATATCATGCTAATGTAAAGTAAATGGGAACCACAGAACTCACTAGTCAGGCTGAAAGAGCGCTCTGTGGGTTACAGTCAGAGTTTGCAATATGCGGTATTCTGAATGTTAGTTTTGCACAAGAAAACTGTTGAATATTGATTTCCCGAAGCACGTGAGGCAAAACACAGTAATGTGAAGGTCACATTTGTATTGTAAGTTGCAGGAGAGGATGAGGCCTGCAGACCAGGCATTGAACTAGATCAATAGGTTCTCAAACTCTGTCCTCGGGACCCGGCACAGTGCATGTTTTGCAGGTCTCCTCACAGAACCATAAGATAAATAATTAGCTCCACCTGGGGATCTTTTAAAATGTGTCAGTGAGTAACGAATGCACCTGCCGGGCGACCTGGAAAATGTGGACTGTGTGGGGTCCTGAGGACCGAGTTTGAGAACCACTGAACTAGAGGTTATACAATCATCAAATCCCCAATATGAGCAGCCTCGTTAATATGCTATCTTCTCTGTTATTCATTATGTTGAGAACTTGCTTATTTTTCTCCATCTCTAGTCTACAGATCCCACATTATCAAGGAAAGAAAAAGTTAGGAGCCGCGGAAACGGTTATAAAATCAGTCATTTGCTTTACGGTTCACATTGTACATGAATTGATCTAGGACTATTCCACATATGTAAATGAAACGGCTTGCATAAGCAAACTTCCGCTAAAAATATAAAATGCTAAATATACAGACTATGCTCAAGTTTCCTCCACTACTACATACAGCCAGCCGGGTGCCGGACGGGGTCCCGACAGTCATTAACCCGACGTCGGGATCCCGACTGTAAAAACACAGATGGCCGGGTTCCCGACGGCCGCTGGCTATTTTCCCTCGTGGGCGTCCACAACCCCCATAGAGGGAGAATAGGTGGCGAGCAAGGGGCTTTGTTGCGCTGGCCACGCTGTCTGAGACCAGGCAGTCGGGATCCCGATGTCGGTATAATGACTGTCGGGATCCTGACTGTTGGTGAATCATACCACACCCCAGCCAGCCCAGCCATACTTTACATTGGGTGAAGATGGAGGCTTGCAGTATCAAATTCTGTACTTGTGTAGATTCACAGCAGCACTGTGCTGCGCTCCTTCCGGGTTTGCTGAGAAAACCGCTAGCTATGCTGTCAGTGGAAGCCGTCCATTCGGTTCGCACTGTTCGTATGGACTGCTAGACCGCTATGTAGTGAGAAGCACCCATTTTGTAACTACCCAATGTAAAGAAAAGGACACATTTGCCAGTGCTCCATTTCACACACTGACAAATGCCTCCATTTCAAACCCCACTATCCACGTCAGCTCGAAGCATGGCGATTAGAACGATCCACGCGAGTATGCACATTCCCGACCCATTCATACCTCCACTATCCACTTTGCTGTGGAGTTGATTTTATAAAGTGTGGAGCGTGCAGCAAGCCACCGAGCCCGAATGCATGATTACGCGTCCGCTCACCACGCTTCAGGGTCGTTTTCCACGTGCACTCACCACGCTTCGGGCTCGGTGGCTCACCATACTTTATAAAATCAACTCCATGCCGACGTGGATAGTGGGGGTATGAACAGGTCGGGAGGACACGTACCGCATCCGCTCGCCACACTTTGGGTTGACGTGGATAGTGGGGGTGTTTGGGAACACATTCACACCTGTCATGCTATCCATTTGAAATAATAATGACGACACATGTTAACTGGCAACTGGATTTTACTGAACATTAAGAAGAAACAAGAAAAACAATGAACAATGTTAAATAATAGCGCGTAGAACAACAAGTCCTAGAAAGTTCAAAAACACTTATTCCTCTTACACAGCAACCCCTCCAGATGTAGCTGATGTCGATGCAGCTGCGTCATACTCTGCGTCAGCTGCTTTGTCAAGCAGTACGAACATTGCATAAGCTCCACTTTGTCGCAAACCCGGAAGTAGCGTAGGCAGAGCGGGCGGTCGTGAAAATACACAAGTAACTCAAATTCTATACAAAGGCAGATACAGGAGCACAGCTAATTATTATTTGCACCACTCTCTCTCATGCAGGCAAATGGAGATCAGCATTGCTCCCTTCTACACCCATTACAAGTGATGGGTGCGGTACGTGCACATTGTCAATACAAACCTCTCTGGAGTCATTTGCCTGCAGTGGCAGTGCTGCAAAAATACTGGGAAAACAGCTACTGCGCCATTTTTCCAGAGACCTATACAGCGCTAGAGCCTACTTTTCCTTAAGATGATGCTGCTGTCAGGATTCATGTTCTTTTTGCCGAAGCAGACAGTCACAAGAAAAGGGAGAGGCAGGAGTGTGGAAGGGCTGACTACTTTTGATTGGCAGGAGGGAAAAACTTCTTGTAGTTTCCATAGAAATGAAGCAAGCACCCACCTTATGCACAGTCCTGCTCCTTAAAATTTAAACATCAGTGTCTGCGAGTCTGCCCCCGGGTGCAACTCTTGCCCCGGTTTTTTGGGAGGAAATGTTCAGATAGTCAGGTGACTGAAGAATTAAAAAAGATTGGGCCCACTATAGCAGGAAGAATCTTTGCTACTGTCCATGGTGCAAATCCAAAGGAAAACTACACATATAAAGCATATTTGCATACTTTTTCCTCCTCCTTGTTGTGGACTTGGATGTCCTACACCAGGCATGTCCAAAGGCAGGCCCGGGGGCCAATTGCGGCCCCAGTTGTCACTTTAAACGGCCCGCGGCCTATAGCAAGAAGCAGGTGGAGCATCAGAGGCTGGACACACATTGCGGGACTCTAGAGGCGAGCGAGCCTTTACCTTGATGGCTTGCTGTCTGCAGTGGTGAGGGGGTGGCGGGCGCCAGTGTGAAACGTGTTTGGCATCTTTCTGTTGACTATGTATCCAACCCCTGCTGCTGCAATCGTATATCACAGCAGTGTGTGGGGAGGTGGAGCAGCAAGGTGAAAGCTTGCTCCCATAACATGCGGAGTGGCTGAGGACAGCGGCGGGAGAGCAAGCATCTGTCTACTGTCCTTGCAGTGCCTGCTTGGCCTCTCCATTCTATGGCTTACACAAGGGGAGACATACAGAGACAGAGAGGGAAGGGGGGGTGGTCAGGCAGGGGAATATATAGTGAAGGGAGGCAGTATGTGGGACATAAAGAGAATAGGGGGCACGTTGGGGGACATACAGTGAATGGGGGGCAGGCTGGGTGACAGTGAAGGAGAGGCAAGCTCTTATAGTGGAGGGGCATGTTGGGAGACATACAGTGAATGGGGCAGAGTGGGGGAAATACAGTGAATGGGGGAAGGCTGGGGGAAATACAGAGGAGTATTATGCAGGGGAATATACAGTGGAGGGGCAGGCTGTGGAGACATACAGTGAAGGAGGGGCAGAGTGGGGATCCATTCTGATGTGATTAATGATTCAAAGAAGGTTAGGCTGAATAATCGGCCCCCACACATTTTCACCTCACCAAATCTGGCCCTCTTTGCAAAAAGTTTGGACAACCCTGTTCTACACTTTTATATCCACTACTTGAGATGCATGGAAGAACTCCTTGATGCAACACTCTGGGATGACCAACAATTGAGTTGTCCTACATGACTGGCCTCCTTCCTCCATGGGCGATACGGTCATTAGGTCTACAACAACTAGGTCGACAAGCATTGGGTCAACATGGGTCAATGTCGACATGGGTCTACATGACATTAGGTCGACACAAGTATTAGGTCGACAATCAAAAGGTTGACATGGGGTTTTCCACTGTTTTTTGAGCAGACAGGAGGTATTTCATACCCTACCATCCACTAGGGCGGCGTGGTGGGAGAAAAACAGTGCGCCGTGCGTAGTGTGGCACCGTGCCCGAAGCATCGCGATCGAAGCAAGGGGATGCGGCACACTACAAACTGTGTCCATGTCGATATTTGGGTCAAAAAACTGAATTACCCCATGTCGACCTAATGCTTGTGTCAACTTAATGTCATGTCGACCTAGTGGTGTCGACCCAATGCTTGTCGACCTAGTTGTTGTAGACCAAACAATCCAGGGAACAGTCTTCCTTTTGTAAAGCACAACTGAATATGCTGCGCTATATAAGAAACATGATCTTCAGTCTTTCATCACCTTCCATAATGAATGACCCCTCTCAGCTAGCACCCTCAGCATTATGTATAACCTTATGCACGTTAAAATTTCTAGAGAAGGCCCACCATACTGCAGGTTAAGGATCCAGTGTGGCTAAATGGCTGCTGACATTGGGCCTTATTCTGGTTGACTCGCTCGGGCGCAAATTCGCAATGGGGACTGATGTTTTGCACATACGCTGGGAGCTTAATCTGTTTGCCAATTGCACACTCCCTGCTGTGTGAGCCAGGGGTGGAGAGGGGTGTGGGGTGCTGGCATTAGCATAGGCATACGCCCAGCGTTTTATGGGCATTCCC
Source organism: Crinia signifera (assembly GCF_055691185.1). Taxonomy (NCBI): domain Eukaryota; kingdom Metazoa; phylum Chordata; class Amphibia; order Anura; family Myobatrachidae; genus Crinia; species Crinia signifera. Next base: position 315,739,154 of record NC_139218.1, on the reverse strand, counting down.
AAGAAAATGCTGGGCGTACATATGGTGATGACATGTGCGGTGGGCAGGCAGGCAGCTGCCCACCCAGATCACTACATTTCTTTGTTTATCTGTACAAGTAGTCTGGACTACTTGTGCATGTACATATGCATGTGCCTTTCCCATCAGCATATATGTACAGTAGGACTTACCCTCATAGTGCCAAGCTGAGGTGTGCAGTCTTGAATGTTGGGACTCCAACCTAATTAAAAGCAATCTGGGACAATCTTGCTTTTAATTGTTGGAGTCCCAACATTCAAGACTGCACACCTCAGCTTGGCACTATGAGGGTAAGTCCTACTGTACATATATGCTGAGTGTTGGTCTGTGGGACTGTGTTTGGGGCGCAGGGCTCTTTGGGCTGCTGTTGCTGGGCTGCTCCATGGCATCATATCGTACACTTTCAATCACCCCTTTAGTTTGTTTAATATATACGTAGCACCCTTCACATTTATTATTACTTCTTACCTAGGTAAGTCCTATCACATATAATTTCCCCTACCCCTTTTACTATCACTTTAATTTCACACTAATGTGATGCCATGGGGTGGTTCTGCTGGGCTGGCCTGGGGGGCCCTGTGCCCTGGACCTGTCCCAGAGTAGTGTTAGGGACTTGTCCTATTGAGGTAACCTGGATGCGGTGGACAAGCCCATACTAATGGCCATTACTATGCTAATAACCTCAAATGCAATATAGCAAGATATTAAAAGGTCTACCATTTATATTTAGTGTGCACCTGCAAACTCCTCCTCCTGCTTGCTGCACTACAAGTCTCAGCAGGTAGCACCTCATATGTCCAGGGTGTGCAGTTTAGGGCCCCTCCCCCTATAAACTACTTACATACAATGCCATGCAGCACAATAGTGAGTTCCTGACTCTCGCCAGTAAATGGACATGTCACCAGCAGTCATTACTATCCACACTCCAACTGAATAGCAGAGAGCACTATGTTTTGTGAAACACCTATTCGACAAATGTGTAAGAAAGAGTCGAATTATGCTCACCGATAATTCCTTTTTCTTCCTAGAGATCCCATGGCAGCCATAACACTGGGATGTTCCCTTCCCCCATAGAATTAGACAGGATAATTTTTCTCTAGGACCGCCCACCTTGGGGGTATAATAGCCTCCTCTTCCTCCTCCTCCATGTCTTTTCATGTCTCCGAAATATGTCCTGGAGAAAAATACATAACATAGGGAGGGAAAACCAGTGGCTGCCATGGGATCTCTAGGAAGAAAAAGGAATTATCGGTGAGCATAATTCGACTCTTTCTTCTACGATCCCCATGGCAGCCATAACACTGGGACATACCCAAGTAAACACACGGGAGGGCTAGATACTGCATGAATTTTTTTATATATATATATATATATATATATATATATATATAGTCATTCACCCGTAAGGGCTTCTTGTAATACATGCGTCCCAAAGTGGGCAGTAGAAACGTTGAGTGAATAATGGTTCGAGAAAGTATGAATGGATGACCATGTTGCTGCCTTACAGATCTCAGCTGTTGACGCCTTCGCCTTATTCGCCCATGAAGTAGACACTGCCCGGGTAGAGTGTGCCTGTACTATGGAAGGTGGTGCTTTGCCCTCTTTCTTATAAGCGAATAAGATGGTCTCTCTAATCCACCGAGATATGGTCTGCTTCACAGGTGCTTTGCCCTTTTTTATTCCTTCCGGAATCACAAATAGGTGCTTAGTCAACCTGAAAGGTTTCGTTCTTTCCAGATACACCGTTATCCCTCTCACCAGGTCTAACGTGTGCCACACCTCTTCTTCTCTACCCTTAGGCTGAGGATAGAAATCAGGTAAGGTTATTTCCTGGTTTAGGTGAAAGGCTGACACTACTTTGGGAACAAAGTCTGGATGCGTCCGTAATACTACCCTATTAGGGAAGATTATCAGATACGGTTCCTCCATCCACAGAGCCTGAAGCTCACTGACCCGTCGTGCTGAAGTCACAGCTACTAGGAATACCACTTTCCAAGTTAGGTATTTTAGCGGGCAATCTTCCATCGGTTCAAAGGGATCCATTGTTAGCACCGTCAGGAGCAGGTTTAGGTCCCAGGGGGCCACAATTAATCTAATCGGCGGTCTGATCCTCTTAATCGCCCTGCCGAACCTCTTAACGATTCTTTCTTCTGCCAGAGGTCTGTCCAACAGCACACTTAATGCAGATATCTGTGCCTTAATTGTCGCTGTGGCCAACCCCATCTGGAAACCTTCAAACAAGAATTGTAATACTTGGTCAGTAGGAATGTCATACAGTCATCTTTGAACTGCCCCCAACTGATAAACTTATACCAGGTTTTATAGTAGGCCTCCGATGAGACCTTCTTCCTGGCTCTCAGCATCATCTCAATCACTTGGGGTGACAAATTGTGTCTCTTTAGAATTTGCCGCTCAATTTCCATGCCTCTAGTTGTAAACTCGCCGGCTCTGGATGCAGCATCGGCCCCTGATGAAGAAGGTCCAGCCTGCTTGGCAGCTGCCACGGCCCTTGTATCGCCATCCTTAAGACATTGGAAAACCATGCTCTTCTTGGCCAATGTGGAAGAATTATTAGCACTATTACTTGGTCTTCCCTGATTTTTTTCAGTACTTTGGTTATCATTGGGAATGGCGGAAACAGGTATCCCAGTTTGAATTTCCACTTGGTCGAGAAAGTGTCTAACATCTTTGCCTGTGGATGATAGTACTTTGCGTAGAATTCGCTCACCTTCCTGTTCAAATAGGTGGCCATCAGGTCCACTTCTGGTATTCCAAAGATCCTTGTTAACTGTAGGAACACCTCGCTGTTCAACTCCCATTCTCCTGGCAACACAGTCTTGCGACTCAGGTAGTCCGCTATGACATTTTTCTTGCCTGGAATATAAGTTGCAGAGATTGACCTTAGGTTGTTCTCCGACCACCTCATAATTTCCTCCGACATCTTCCATCAGTTTCAGACTTCTGGTCCCGCCTTGATGGTTGATATGAGCGACTACGGTCACATTGTCGGACATAATTTTTAGATGTGTGTCTCGAATCTTGGGTCTTAGTTGGCACATAGCTTCCCAGACTGCCTGTAGTTCCCTGAGATTGGAAGAGTTCTTCGCTTCTTCCTTGGACCAAGTTCCCTGGACCGACATCTTTCCGAGGTGACCTCCCCACCCCACTAAACTGGCGTCCGTCGTCAGGACCAGGAATTGTGGGTTCTCTAAGCTTGAGGTCCTGTCTTCCAAATCCTGGATCCACCATCCCAGAGATTGCTTCACATGGCTGGCTAACTTTATCATATGCCGATCTTTTAGCCCTCTTTTTAGCAAGGGCAGAAGGAACCACTGTAGCTGTCTCGAGTTCCACTGAGCCCACGGAATCACTTTTATACAGGAAACCATCATTCCTAGTAACTGTACCGCTTTTATTAGGGGAATTTTCTCTCCTTGCAGGACTTCCAGAATTAGTTCTCTTATTTTTATGCACCTCTCGAGGGATAGGGCTACAGAATAACTTCTGGTATCTATCCTTACCCCCCAAAAAAGAATATTTCTGGTCGGTATCAATTGTCTTTTGTCTCTGTTTATGACCCATCCGTGGCTTTGCAGTGTCTCTGTGACCAGGTTTAAACTTTGCTTCACCTCGTCTACTGAGCTCCCAGCTATCAATAAGTCGTCCAAGTATGGCCAAATCTGGACCTTCTGCTTTCTCATCTCCGCTACCAGCGTAATCAAGACTTTGGTGAAGACTCTTGGGGATGTTCTTAACCCAAACGGAAGGCACGTGAATTGGAGATGCTGACCGGCTACATGAAATCTCAGGAACCTTCTGTGTTCCAGGCAAATAGGGATATGGTAATAGGCATCTTTGAGATCGATTGACACTAAGTACTCGTCTTTTCTTATGCCCGTCACTATGGATGATAGACACTCCATGCGAAATTTTATTTTCTTGATAAAATAGTTCAGATCCCTGAGGTCCAGAATCGTCCTGAAACCTCCACTGTTCTTTTCTACCAAGAATAGGTTGGAGTAGAATCCCTTCTTGTGGTAGATCTCGGGTACCAGCTCGATCGCCCCTTGCTTCAGTAGTTGTCTTATCTTGGAGCATAAAGCTGACCTTTTTTCTTTTTCTATAGGTACTCTTGATGTCAGGAATCTGTTTTGTTGCGGAATTTCCATAAACTCGATATGATAACCCTGCTGGATTATCCTCAGTACCCATCTGTCGGATATGGTATTCTCCCATTGGCTCCTGAAGTGGAGGAGTCTGGCCCCTATCACTGCCTCTTGGGCATAGTCATGATCTTCCTCTGTCAGGCTGGAAGCGTCCTCGAAAGGACTGACGGAAAGCTTGCCGCGAAGTGTTTGCTCCACCTCTCCGATAGTATGGCCTACCAGGCCTATAACTCCTCGAGTCCCTATAGGATTGCTTGGCCGTGCTGGGGTATGGAAAGCGACTCTTTCTGTCCTGCGGGAGACGTACAGACTTCCCTCCTGACAATCTCTGGATCATTGTGTCCAGGTTCGAGCCGAAGAGGAATTTCCCCTCAAATTGCAGAGTAGTCAGCTTGTTCTTGGAATTCGCGTCAGCGCTCCAGGGTTTTAGCCACAGGGCCCTCCTTGCGGTTACCCCTGCCGCCATAGTCTTCGCCGCAAAGGCCACTGAATCCAGAGAGGCCTCGCACAGGTAATCTATGGATTTTTGCATCACCTCCAAACTTTTCAGAACATAATGTTTAGATATTCTTTCTTCTATGTCAGTCTGTAGGTTAGCTGCCCACAGTCTCAGGGCCCTGGACACCGATGCGACTGCCACCGTAGCCTTAAGAGACCCAGCTGAGGCCGTATGAACCTTTCTAAGTCCATTCTCAATTTTTCTGTCCATTGAGTCCTTGAATGCTGCTGCGTCCTCTACCGGGATAGTAGACTTGGAGGTCAGCTCCGCTACCGCCGCATCTACCTTCGGGATGGAGCACCATCCCAAGAACTCATCATCCTTATATGGGTACATCTTCTCAATACGATTTCCCAGAGTCAGTTTTTTATCCATGTTTGTCCATTCTTTGGAAATGGTTTCCCTGACCATTTTGTGAACCGGGAACGTTCTTCCTTTCTTCTCCCTATCCTCGAATAAGGGGTTCTTTGTCTCTGACGTGCCTGGTTCTTCCTTATAATTCATCGCTTTATAGATGTTTTTTAATACATTTTCCACTAGCTCCAAGTTAAAAGATCTTACGTCTTCTACTTTGCCTTCATCTGTAGAATCCTTTCTATCACCCTCTATTTCTTCAGCTGAACCTTCCTCCTGGCTAAATTCTGCCTGGGTTCTGGATCTTTTCTGGGTTTGTGACTGTGCAAACTCCTGCTTTGATACAAAGGATTCCTTCATCCAGTCCAGGAGTTCTCTTAGAACATCTGACTTCTTCTCTTTTCTCTCCAATCTGTCCTGTCTGGCCTCACATTCTCCACATAGAGATTTCTTTTGGGCAGATGCAAAAGACTTGTCACATGACATGCAATTAGTCTGTATAAATTTCTTTTTGGCTGTTCTTTTCTTAGGAATAGCAGGTACATCCTCATCCTGTTCTATAGGCACACTACAAAAAGAAAATACTATTCTGTAGTAACATGCTACAAATAAAAACATCTAATGCCCACAAAAACCAAGGGCTTACCTCTGAGGGGCATTATCCAGCTTTTGGGGAGAAGGCTCATCCATTATGCACAGCAGCAGTCAGACAGCCAGGCACTGAGATCAGTGTAAGGCACGCTGTCCATTGCGTCTTTAAATATGGCGCCTTAACCCTAGGTTCCCTGGTTCACCTCCGTTCAGGATGGCCGAGCGGAACCAATATGCTTCCCCTTGTTTCCTTGGGGAAGCATTTACCGCCCCTCTCCCGGCGTCTCAGGCGGAAGTGACGCGCGCGCACACTTCCGCCCCGTCTGCCTGATTTATCCGGAGTGTGCAGACGCGGCTTCCAGCCGGTCTGCAATCACTCCACGTGGAGCGTGCACACAGCTTCTTCTATGCCGCAAGAACTCCGCTGGCGTCCTGAGCCATACTCACTACAGGTACCTCCGCTCGCACGTGAGACTTCCATTATTCACATACCATCGTTGTATACAGGCAGGAACCATTGTACTAACATAGCTACAGCTAGTTAGACACTTCTTCTCCCCGGGGAGCCACCCCTTCAGCTCCATGCTGCGTGAGGTAACCCTGCTTAAACAAACATAACAGCCTACTCTGTCCTAACTCTAACGGAGACAGGAAAAAAGACATGGAGGAGGAGGAAGAGGAGGCTATTATACCCCCAAGGTGGGCGGTCCTAGAGAAAAATTATCCTGTCTAATTCTATGGGGGAAGGGAACATCCCAGTGTTATGGCTGCCATGGGGATCGTAGAAGAAATTATTCTGACATTTATGGTGCTCCTCAATTTGAGATGTATTCTGAAAGATGATTTTCACTCTACAGCTCCAGGTCTTGTACAGACACACAACACCATAATTTTCTCATTAAGTTCCAAATTAGACCACAAGTTTAGAATAATGTGCAAGATGCTCTGAAGAACTCCAGGTTGTGACTCAAAGGCACTCGTAAGGAAAACATCCAACTGCTTAAGACCAGGCTTGCCTACCCTCCTGGAATTGCCGAGAAGCTCCCGAAAATCGGGTCCCCCTCCCACCCCCCCTGGGAAATCCTCCCGCATTGGCCAGGCACCCCTCTTCCCTGCAGCACAAAATTACAGTTTTTTTGCGGGTCCGTGGCGAGGTGCTGAAATGACGCGAATCGCACCATTTGAGCCCCTCCCCCAATTCACTGACCCACGAATTACGTTGTTTGACTGTCATGGGGCTGGATGACGTCTGCCTGTCCTGCCCCCCTGCCATGCCTCTTCTCCAGACTTCTCCCGGAGAAAAAAAAAAAACAGCAAGTATGCTTAAGACAGTTGTTCTCCCCTTCAGTCCTCAAGACCCCCACACAGTTCACATTCTGTAGGTCACCCAGCATGTGCACTCATTACTCATTTTAAAAGAACCACAGGTGGAGCTAATTATTTCACTTGTGATTCTGTGTGGAGACATGGAAAACGTGCACTGTGTAGGGCAGGCATGTCCAAACTGTGGCCCTCCAGCTGTTGTGAAACTACACATCCCAGCATGCCTTGCCATAGTTTTAGCATTCCCTAATAGCAAAACTGTGGCAATGCATGATGGGACTTGACATTTCACAACAGCTGGAGGGCCATAGTTTGGACATGCCTGGTGTAGGGGTTCTGAGGACCGAGGTTGAGAACCACTGGTCTCCATTTGACCCTGTTTTGTAGGCCATGTCAGAAACAGATTACCTGGACATGGCTGCCTGAATCCAGTAACTAGTTTACGTAAGTTTCAGCCTACAGCCGGCTTCTGATGCATTTTGCCCATAATTGCACAGTTGCTAGGCAACTTCATACACATCAGAATTACCCCCTCTGTTACTTTACCTCCAATTATAATTTTAGGTTTCTTTGTTGAACACATTACTCTTATCCAACGTATCTGCCATACGGTCTTTGAACCAACACATCCATTTATTGTTCATCATAATTTAGATGTATGCTGTATGTGGATGGCAGAAGTAGCATCCTCGGCTGGGTCCTACTTGGTCGCCTCCTTTACTGATCTTGGGTTGAAAATAAGTTTTTCTAAATATTTCACCTGGATTATCACTCAAAAAGTAGTGAGCTGGGGTTGTTATGACCAATTGTAAGGGAAGTGGGTTTTCAGGATTTTCATTTAAAAATACCACAGTCAAAAGCGTAACTACCATAGGTGCAGGGGTGTAGTTGCTATGGAGCCCAGAGCTGATGGGGGCCCATCTTTACTGTGTAAGTAATATGTTTTACATACATTTATCACCATCAGTTGCTAAATAGAGGGCCCTTATAAACTTCTGCTATGGGGCCTACGAGTATCAAGTTACACCCGAGTCCACAGTGATTAATTGGCCACAAGGAATAATGCCAGAATGTTACAAAAAATGACTGTATAGTGAGCTGGCGCCATCTGCCTGTAATTCTTCTGCTCGTGTTTCTATTAGACATTAAAATCAATGACTTACACAGGTCTGAATTATTAATGAAGGTAATCAATAGCTAAAGTAAAAGTTTTTTGGTTATTACATTTGAACTCAATTAAAGAAAAATAATGAAAAGGTGAAAAATAAATAAAAATAGCAGCAAAAGCTCGCCATAGATTATTTTACAATATAAAAGCAATCTTCCCTATTCGTATACAACTGCTCGCCATAGATTATATTACAATATAAAAGCAATCTTCCCTATTCGTATACACCTTCAAGGCACCATTAACTGCCACATGCCAAATTGTCCTATAGTTTGTCCCACTGCTGTATGTTTTCATATAAAGAAACATCACTGACTTACCAAGTATGGGTTTGTCTTACAGATAATTTACCATTTTTGCCTCTCATGGCCATCTTCACCGCATTGTAGGAATTGGGCATAGCAATGCAATTTCCTTTCATACAACAGCTGTCCAGATATATAACATACATCTATACTATCACCATGCGCGCAGCAGATATGAAGTGAACACCTATCTTTTGGGTACAATTGGTTTTGCACCTCTCACTGGGGCAGATGTATTAAGCCGTAACAAGAGATAAATGCAAGGGTGATAAGGAGAGATAAACATCCAGCCAATCAGCTCCTTACTGACTTTTTTCACACATAGGCTTTAACATGGCAGTTAGCAGGAGATTGGCTGGACGTTTATCTCTCCTTATCACCCTTGGATTTATCTCTTGTTATTATCACCCTTGGATTTATCTCTTGTTAAAGCTTAATACATCTGCCCCACTATATCTTAACAGGTACTGGTAAATACTAAGTGTTACCCACTACTGAGTACAATACATTGAGCACTGTGTATCAATACCCTGCAACTACTTAGTATGTGATGAACACTTTGCATTTCTGAATAACACAAAGCAAAAGGGCAAATTATTTCCCAGAAGAAAGAAAAAAAAAAAAAACGGAGGTTTCCCCGACATGGATGCATATGATGCGACCAGTCAAACACACCAACTGGGCGGCTGCCACTCTCAGCAGAACCTTCCAGTCTCAGGGTTCCCGCACCCAGTGCCTGCTGAGCAGCTGATTATTGAGAAGCCCAGAGGCAACCCCCAACCCAGTGGTTGGAGAGATTAGTAGCAACCAGAGGAAAGTAAAAAAGGTAAGAGGGGATGTGCAGGTGAACTATGCAATCATTACGCTCTCACATTTTTTCTAATAGATATCTATCTCATATAAGAGGTTGTTCGGGTACTGGTTTCCTAGCACGGAGCCCCCGATTTTGATCGTAGTACATATTATACAATCACAAGGCATCGCATGCAATATAGCGGCATGTGATTTTTCATTGTACAAGCACCCTGATGGGTGCTTTCAATGTTAAATGCACCCCCATTGGCAACGCCACCCCCCAATATCAACGCCAACCCGAAGCGTGGCGAGCAAAGCAGGCCCGCGAGGGGTGGTGGTACGCGTCCTCCGACCTTTTCATACCCCCACTATCCACGTCGGCGTGGAGTTGATGTTAGATCGTGTGGTGAGTGCACTGATTACTTTACATGTATTCCGCGTCCGCTCGCCACGCTTCGGGCTCGCCACACTATCTAAAATCAACTCCACGCCGACGTGGATAGTGGGGGTATGAAAAGGTCGGAGGACACGTACCGCTGCGCTCGCCACGCTTTGGGTTGGCATTGATTGTGGGGGTGGCGTTGCCAATGGGGGTGCATTTAACATTGTAAGCACCCATCAGGGTGCTTGTACAATTAAAAATCGCATTGCATGCCATTTGCTGGCATGCAATGCTATGCGATATTTCATTGTACAAGCACTCCTGTTAATTAAAAATGAATATCGCATCGCATACCACTAAGTATGGTATGCGATGGGCGCCGTGCTAGGAAACAAGTATCGTTGTTAGCAAATATATGAATCTGCCCACCTGTGGAAGACTATAAACACATTTAGAAAATATAAACAAGAAAACACAGAGGTAACATGAATAAAACAAAATTTTTAATGTACAGCAGAAATTGGACAGCTTTTTTTTATATTAACAAAAAATTTCTATCATACAAGTATTTACATTTGCATACTGAGGAGGTAAAGTGTCTAAGTGGTTCTTTTACAGTCCTTTTCCAATACATTGAAAACCTGGTAGATAAGAGCAGTACCAAACTCATCTCTTCTAGAGCCAACACTGCCAAGCCAGATCGGCAGGTGATGTCTGGACCTGACTACAATTCATCACGGCATTCTCCAGCTCTGGAAGGATTGCTTTAAAAACCAATAGCTCTTCACTGCATGTTATGATTGATATTGGCTATCTATACCAGAAAATGAACATGTTCATATTACCGTCAGAAGATAATTATCACCTGAATTGAGCTGAATTCGAAAAAAAAAAAAAAAAGGTATGAGCCATATATATCTATATCAGTAAAAATAAAATGAATATAAAAAAAAAAGGCCGCCCAGCTACATAAATCACAAGTTTGCCAGGATTTGGCAAAATATTATTAAAAGGTTTGGTGCATATACGTACATTCAAAGTAAGCAAACTTTTGATTTAGTCTATAAGGGATGACTATTTTGCACGTTACTATCTTTAAGATCAAGGGCAGTAAAACTGTGGAAGACCTCTGATGGCTCCCAAAAATATTAATTCTAAACTCGGACATCAATTCAGATGTAAGTTACGAAGGTCTTGGAAATAAGATTCCAGTCAAGACACATTGAAGGCAGCCATTTTCATAGGCCTTTCAATTTACTAAGAACCCTCTGTGATGTCACTAGTTTCTCAAGTATGATTGTTCAGTCCACAAATTAGTTGTCACAACGAAGTAACTTTCAAGATAAACATGTTCAATTTCATAATATGTGTGGAATCTTTTATCCAGAAGATTTGAGAATTGAGGTTTTTCTGTATAATATACACAAATTTTGAGCTCCAGATCTAAAATCCATTAACACATTTTAAAAAGATCATCTTGTTCCACAATTCCAAACACCTTGCGTAGTGCTTCTCCCAGTGACTGTATTAAATATAAATATAATATTATCTCCCAGCAGCAGTTATGATTGTAAGTTTTCCCATCGTTCCTTTTAGTTTTTTTGGAACTTTTTGACTAGCGTGTAACTGGATAAAAGACTCCATACATGTACAGTATGTACACCGGTCCATCAATCATAAAATTCAGTGTATACCCAACTGCTTCAGAAAAAGGGAAGTTATGTGTAAAACCCTTTTGATACAGCAGATTTGAGCAGACAATACAAGTCATGAGAAGCGTTGCTGTCCCTGTTGATTATGTACCTAATCTTCTGATTACTGTAAAACATTTTTTTTTTTTCGGACATCCTGAGAAAATGATTAGAATACATGCTACAGTTCAACTTAAAAAGTGATTCTACCACCACTAAATTATGTGCTTATGGCCTAAAACTACCAATCAGCCGAAAGCTAGAAAATAGTCACCATATGTACATAAAATAAAAAAAAGGGCCCTTATTTCACTGAAAGGTGAACAAATCAATATTTTGCTTTAAAAAAAATCCACAGCAGTCTGAGATGAATAAGTCCACATTGATATTCAAGAGAAAAACAGTAGAGGTTACCCCTCAATAATTAATGTAGTGGTTAAAGAAGTTAATGCATTTTGTGATCAAATGAAAGCCCATATGGATGCAGGTGAGATGATTTGTAATAGGGGAACATGGCACGTATCCTTTTGGACAAATAAAATTAAAATATAAATACCTCGAAAACTGTCCAGGAAGATTAGTGCCTGTTACTTAGAACAGTGAAGATTGTGTCAACAAAAGGTAAAACTATACCTCAAAACATAGCTGGATGGTTGCATTGCCCAGTATGATCTAGCTTCCGCTACAGGCACTGAATGGAGGTGACCAAGCAATGGAAGAAATGTTTATAATTGTTGGCTGGGTGGCCTTCTAAATGATAATGTAAGTTTAGCATATCCACTGAGATTTAAAAAAGTAAAAAAAAAAAAATCTAGAGGTGATAAAGAACCTGCTTATGGCGTAAGACACTGTAATATGGTGGCTAGAACTCTTGCTGACAGGAGGGTTGGCACACAAAGTTGGCCTAAACAGAGCAAACGTAAGCAGCCTTGGTTGTGCATCTCAGACCTCCAAGTCAAGGAAGATTTAACCAATAAAGAAGTTAAGTCGGCAGAGAACATTCAGTCATCTATAAAAATAAAGTTACAGAACATGTGTTCTTTCGTTAATGCCAAACTGTAGCCACAACGGTGTGGCCGGGCACAATTCTTTTGTCATGTAATGCATTAGGTGCTACTACTGTGCAAGTGTATATCTACAGAGCATCTACTTTGGTTGGTAATTACCAGTCTTTGAGTTTGATGCCATGTCGCTAGTGACAGGACTAGAACACGTTGCACAGTTCAGTGTTAGGTTATGAAAGCTTTGCAGCAAGAATAATTTTACCTTCATTGCGCTCATAATATGCCAATATCATCTTAAATCAACGGGCCATATTTAGGAATATAGTGCAATGTGCCCAAATATCATTCATCATCTGTCAACTTTCATTTGATAAACTGCTAGGCAAATCTACCCTGATTGGTTGCAATGGGTCACAGCGCACTGCACTATATTAATAAATAAGCCTACGTGTCAGGCGAAAAAAAAAACCTCTTTCCCTGCTGTAACCAAAATGGCTTCCAAAGTACCTTTCAATAGGCAATGCCGGCCTATCGAATGCTCCCAAAGAGCGTCACCAAACTAAACTGAGGAAGATGGTATGTTGCATATATGTGTGTAAATGTTTCATCTGAAATTGCACAGCAGTATTAGAATAATGGCAAATGCTTTACACAAATACAACAGCTCAACTGACACAGACCAACCCCCTCCCCCAAAACATTTATGTTTACATACACCCCAATAATGCACAAGCCAGCTCCACATTACTATGTTAGTGAGCTGTGTGAGGCGAAGAATCACCTCAGACAAGATAAGTGGGAGTTTATTAACAGTTCTGCACAGAAAGCAGAAAAAGAATATATATATATTTATATAACTTTGGACACATCACTAAAACCCCTGAAGGATACACACAGTAAAAATGGTGTACACCTGAAGAAACAGACAATGACAACATGGCATTATAAAAACGTGACATGTAACCATGAGGACCAATCCAGCGTCTAGAAGAAAAATTTCATGTACAAGTACAAATAGTTCCAGTGTAAATATAGCTTGGCGCATTTGGTTTTGTTGTGATCTCCATACAAACAAATAAACTGAGAGGTAATATTTATACTTATGTATGTGTGTGTATATATTTATATATAGAGATTAAGATTTTTTTTTGTTGTTTCTCTTTTTTACAAAGAATTAAAATACTTAAAAAATGTTAAAATCCCATCTCTCCCAGACCCTCCCATATATTGTAAAACAATAATCACAGAGAAAACAAAACAAACACTCCAGTTAAAAGTTATGGCTTCATAGTTATTGTACTGTAGATGCTGAACCAAAATAATTCTCCCATTCAACTAAGATCCTGTAATAAAATGTGATGCCACTCGATTTCAAACCCTGCTTCCAATCTGCCGCTTGCTGGAGCCTGGCTTGGGAGACCGGCGTAGTCTTCGCTGGTCTGCACCGGCAGACAAAGCTCACTTTCTTTTCAGTTCCTCCAGGAGGCAGGTAAGAAACCACCGACACCATCCAATGCCGGACTAGTTAATGAGCACAAACATCTAAAATCCCTGCTGTTGGCAAATGCTTGACACCTGAGATTAATTTACAAACGATGATGGGTTTTTGCAGGTTGTCCTCCTCGCTTCAAATCCACTCGGACAGCGCAAGCTGAGGGTCTGTTATTGAAACAATACTATTGCCAATAGGTTTTTGCCAGCATGAATCTATTCTTTCAGGAAAGCGGATGGTTAGTGTTATGATTAAACAAGCTTAGATTTTGGGCTTTGTTTTTGCAAAAAAAAACACGAAGGTGACAAGTGGCCCTGTATGCAAACTTTACATGAAGTGTCACTCAGGTGGTGATCTACATACCGACACCTCAAAAACATGGAGCTTAACATTGGCGCATGCAGACAAGCTTACATGTACACGTATGCACCTACAAAAACACAGGTCAAAAAATAGCTACACACAATCCTGCACATGCATGGACGCAGGTCTATGTGGATAGTAGCGTTTGCTTTCAAGCTCCATTGTCAATCTGTACAAAGCCTGAATCGTGAAACCACAATCCTTTGAATGGGAGTCTCCTTGTTTGTGTGGAAGGTAAATCCGAGAGAAAGCTCAGTTTGCTCACTACAACCTGAACCAGTAGATGAGCATGATCTGGCTCCCTGGGCCTTATCCTGAACCACTTGGTACAAGGTATGCGACGAGGACTTTACCCTACACAGATAGAGAGGGGGAGCCAACATGGTAATCAGGCAATGCGGCAATCACCTGAATCAGATTCCATATTTTCATGCTGAGAAAAAAGGAAATCCGAAAGGGAAAAAAATAAAAATAAAAAAAGGTTTCTGTTTCAGACCCAAACCTATAATTAATTTAGTGTGCTGTTCTCTTCCATTGTGACCAAGAAGGTCCCATTGTTCAACTGGCAGTTGTCTGGGAAGAAACGTTGAGGTAGGCCTCATACTTATTTACTACATCATGGCAGCTTGTATGATTTTTTCCACATTTTCTCAGGAGCATTGGTAACGGCATTAGATCTTCACATCTTCCTGTATGCTCAGCTGTGACAGTGTTTTCTTAATGCGGAGAGCCGTCAAGCGAGCTGCCCCATTGGAGTACCAGCACTCTCTCATCATCTTCCCCATTACCCGAAGAGCCTGGTCAGAAAAGCAAAAAAAAAAAAAAAAAAAACAGTAAACATTTTATTCCTTTTTTTTATTATTTACAACAAATTTTTGTCTGTTAACTTTAACTGTTCTAGTATGAGAGCAGCAGACACCACTATAGACCATAAACCCTATCTATTGGGCAAAAATATTGCATCCTAAATAAAATTCTTCAAAACTGAATTAAGGAAACTCACAGAAATGGTTGGGTTTCCACATAATTCACTTTACCCTGCAGCTACTCTCAAAGGCCAAAATTATTGTCAGAGAGAATTCTATAAAAGGACTGTAAATCCATGGCTCTTGACAGAAATGCATCCACTTATCTGGATAAGGTTTTACCTCATAACTTTGCCACCAGTTGGGTATGTTAGGCCGTAACTTCTGGTCGCATACTACTTTTCGCATTTCCTCAATAGATGGATCAGATGGCACAAGATCATAGTATGGAAGCTGATACTCCTCATGGAACCCTGAAAATAAAAACAAAATTTCCCATCATTAAAACAATACTAACATATGGGACAACAGATAGCTTTGTAAATGGCCAATGTGTTATCAGTGTCCTAAACTAATTGTTCCTGCATGAAATCCATTACAAAGGGCAGTCAAAGTCATCTCTATCAAAAAGGATGAAGGGAATAAAAAATAAAAAATAGGGTCAACAGCAGTTGGTCTTAATGCTCAAGTCTACGTTATTAACAGTGGCATGGACACTATGCACCTTTTTGAGCAGCAATAATCTAAGAACATAGCTGTCAATTACAGATTCCCATTGACAGGTGAGAAGAGGTAAGTAGTCCCGTTAGATTTAAGAAGTATTCAAATGGAGGAAAGGAAATATTGATGCAGGTCACTATTCATCCCGCAAAAAAAAACTGATACATTGATAAAAAGCTGTTAATTATTTTGACAAGTACACTGCAAAACAGTTCCTCTTAGCACGCCATGTGGTGTCAGAAATTGTTAACGCCAAGAAACTTTTTCCCCAAAAATGCATCTTCACCGCAATGCAATGTGACTAGGACATACGAGGGGACAGTGCCAAGTAATTTAATGTATGACACATCTATATCTGTGTGCCACTGAGGGGGATATCCAATTAGTAGTGGTGATTCACTGCCGGTATCCTTTCTCCCGATAACCGCTGTTTGCAGTAATTATGCTTTGCGTGCCTGTGTGTGCAGGTACATGTGGCAGGGAATATAGACTGCAAGCTCCATTGAGGCAGGGACTGACGTAAATGGCCCAATATTCTCTGTTGAATGCTGCAAAATTATATAAATAACTGGTAACAATATTAAATTTATCATTACGGTCTTACAGTTGCACAGGACCTGGCGGCTTACTCACACCAGCCATCTTTAAAATATCCTATTTTGAAGGGTGTGATAACTATTAATTGAACATGTGCCTCAGTGAAGCCATCAGAAAACTTATCAAGAGCAATTTACATGTAGTAAACCTAAAATGTACACAATTATTATTCTATAAAATAAAAGGCTACTTTGCTCCTCAACTCCATAAAGAGGAGGAAATCAAGTGCTTGTGTGCTGGCCTAGATGGTGTTGAACAGAGAAATTCAAGTGTGCTCTGTTCGTGCGTACATTTTGACGGGCTGGTAACTAGTTCACAATATTAGACCATGTTTCTTGATTTCAGTCCTCAAATAACTCCAACAAGCCAGTTTAGAATCTCCTTAATCCTTCAAAAGGACTTTTTCACTGTTTTTGTGGTAAAATGTTGGTTAATTCCTGAAAGAATTTAAGGGAAATTCACAAAACATGATCTGTTGGGTGTATGTTAGTAGAGTAATACGGTATCTAAGATACTGAAAGAATGACCAGGATCAATCATTTATTTTACATGGAGTGCAAATGGATACTCTCTCTCACATACCAAGGTGTTGTAAAGACCTGCATTTAAAACCAGAGTACTTTTTTTATTTGCTACGGAAATGTGTATTTTTCGATCAGGTGTGATCAGCGTTTTTACATATAAACAACATTAAACCATACCTCCGGCACTGCATCTACGTGCAATTTCCCAATACACCAATCCAAGAGCATAAATGTCTGCACATTTAAAGGAGTCAAAATGCTTCATGTTTATAGTTTCATCCAGAACTTCAGGAGCCATATACCTGCATTATGAAAACAAAGTAGTCTCTTTAGATGGTGAGCTTTCCCTTAAGGTACACCCTCATGCAGTAACAAAGAATGAAACTGATACATTTTTTATATAATAAACATAATTTCACACAATACATTACAATGCCACCTGTCGAGCCAGAAAAATGGGCAAAGTGTTATGCTGGGTACACACTAGACCTGGGGTAGCCAACCCTAGTCCTCGAGAGCTACCAACAGTGCATGTTTTGCAGGTCTCCTCACAGAATCACAAGTGAGCTAATTAGCTCCATCTGTGTATCTTTTAAAATGTGTCAGTGATTAATGAGTGCAGCAGCTAGGTTGTCTGGAAAATGTGAACTGTTGGTAGCTCTCGAGGGCTAGGGTTGGCTACAACTGCACTAGACTATTTCTGTGGCCGCCAGCATAGCTAACTATATTGGCGGTGCCACAAAAGGATGGTATCATCTACCATTTACCCCCCACTACATACATGCAGTCACTGACGATATTGTCAGATTGAGCTGCATGTACAGACGACATGGGGGATGGTTAATGACCCGAGGGCGCACGCAACATTAATGATATTGACTGCACACACTGGACAATATATACACACAATATCACAATGATATTGTCCATATCATTGACTATATTGCCCAGTATGTAACCAGCTTAAGGTTCTGACAGGCACAAAACCACCATGGCTAAATGACTGTCAGAGCAGCTCTAAAACAGCAGGTTATGTGGGGTGTTCACAGTTAGCAGTGGTACAAGGAAGGACAACAGTTATAGTGCCCAATGCTCGCCGAAGCACATGGTGAAGGCAAGTCATCCTAACCTGGCCCTACAAAAAAGAGCTATTGTAGGTCAAAATTAAGAAAAAGTCCATGCTAAATAGGACAGAAAATGGTCAGTAAAAAACACTGCAACACAGCATGCTGCGTAGCCACAGACCGGTCAGCATACCCATGCAGACTACTGTCCATTGCCGAAAACACACACAATAGGAACGGAAGCATTAGACCTGGTCGTACCATAGTGCCATGGAAGAAGCCACTCAAATCCAAGTATAGTTAATACTGTCGGGTGCGTGCAATACAATCCTACAGATAGCACTTCGTTTATATTCTTTGAAGTACGGACAGTGTCACATGTTGGATTTATTAACTATACTTCGAATTGGATTGGACAACTCCACTGCATATATTTTGTATGCACACACACATGCGCTGGATCACCCATACCATTAAATCTACCTGCCTAATTTAGATTAGAAATTACTTTGAAAGCAAAAATAAACTTGAATTATCATAAAGGTGCTAGGCAAACAAACAAATGAAGACTTCTGTATAAACGAGGGAAGGCAAACATACTGGAAGCTTCCACATTTATGTAGCTTTGCAGGTTTGTCAAGCAAACGACATCTGAGCACAGACAGGATCATGTATGGGAACGCTGCTTGGCTCTGATGACCCCAGATTATAGTAAGCATGGCTGAAATAGTAGACCAATTGTTGAGATGCATTTGCCAAACACTTCAGTGACTGAGACAGCTCAGTCTGCTAATGTTTTACAACCATCCATACTAGAGGGGGGGTTATGGGCTTCTTACCAGATATTAATTCATATTCAATTCATGGGATATTCCAGACTGATGTCAGGGACCATGTTTTCCTCTACCAGATGAGCCACATTTCTCAGGGAGAAGGATGTTGCACAGTACCAGAAATTAGAACACTCAATACACTATTAAATAACTTGAAATTGGTGTTCAAGATTTGTTTGCCAACATTATTATTCATTGCAAGGTACACTCAATTGTATTACTGATTTCTGTTAAATCCACTGGTTTTGGATGTTAACATTTACAAACCGATGCATTTGCCACAGAGACTACAGATGGAAATGGAGACCCGACTCACCGTTTTGTCCCAACTCTCTGGTTTGGAGCGATGTCTATAGTGTCTGTGAGAGAATCATGGCGTACTGCAAGACCCAGGTCAGCAATGGCACATAAGCCATTCTTCTTTACCAGTATATTCTTAGACTTAAGGTCCCGGTGAGCAATTCCAGGCTTTCCTAAAAAAAAAAAATAAGACGGACATTAAATTATTTTACATGAACTCTCAATTTGGACTTTATGGAAATAAACAGGTTTTTTTTTTGCCTACCCTGAGTTCCGACAATCTCCATATGCAAATGAGCAAGGCCACTGGCTGCTGATAGGGCGAGCTTGATCATCCCCTCAATGGTAACGGTGTATCGATTCAAATAGTCAAACAATGAACCATGTTCATGGTAATCGGAGACAAGCCACAACTGGGTCCATGTTCCATTGTCTGTAAAACATCAGGTCAGCAAGCCAATTATTAGTGAATTCATAATACTGTAAATCTAATTCATAAACTTTAAATTAATTTGAATGCAAAAGGTGGCTGGAAGTCCATCTGCCCCTACACATTGCAGCAAGGGGACAAAATACAACTGCATAGAACACATAAAAAAAACAAAATAAAATAATAAATATATAATGTACAAAATAACTCATTAGACAGCACATAAATATGAATTTTCTCTTTTTGATGACAGCATGAAGTTATTCATTTTTTAGACAATTATGAATATTCATGAGTATTAATGAGTTAAGGTACCATGTGCTAGCAGGAACATGCAGACAGTGCACCCGAGGACATGTTCTGATCATCAAGCAACCGGCACACACAGTCTGAGTGATCATAGGAGATCAGGGTTAATGGAACCACACCAGCAGCTAGTTTAAATGACTTATGAAACCAAAGGGGTATCGTTTTATAGTAGACAATTTCTAATAACTGCAGGTGTGTAAATAGACGGATGTGATACATAGGCTGTTTCTCCACACTCATCATTATCATTCGTTTTCTCAAAAACTGCATGATTGCTCTACTTTAATACTTTGGAAAACTATGCTAGGATTCAGAAATGGTGGGTCCTGCAAAGCCTGATACTTCTGTACATATGTAGCAAACGATCAAGCACACATCTCCATGTATCACCAGCCAGCCAATGAGAGATAGTGCCATGCACCATCACATTCAGTGTCATAGGAGGAACTGGCACATTGAGAGAATGACCTGAAAAAAAAAAATTACCCGAATACATTTGGATGGAAAGTTCAAGGTCGAGGAGGCCAGATGTACAATACAGTGGCAAAATCAGCTGGTCTAGAACAACAGTGTCAGTATAGCATAAAAGCAAGGGGGAGTGTAAGGTCTGCTAGGTAGAAATAAGATATTGGTATCAGACTGAATGAACCGAATGGATAACATGAAAAACAAGACTATACCTTTGTTGTCTGCTGCAATAAATCCCAAAATGTTTTCGTGACGAAGCATCACAGTCTGGTATATCTCTGCCTCTCTAAACCACGACCTCTCTTCCCGGGAGGAGAAGATCTTGACCGCCACATCCCCTCCTCTCCATTTCCCACGCCACACTTCACCAAAGCGTCCCTTCCCAATGATCTCCTGCAGGACAATTGTCCTTGCTACAGTCCGCTGCACGAAAAGTGGAAGTCCTGGGGATGAAATATATTTTTTTTTTTAAAAAGAAAAAAATTCCAATGGCCACAAGCTTATACATTTTTCATCACATTATTAAGATTCTAAATGAGAACATCCCTATGATAAAGTGTTAATGACCTCTTGTGTTGTGTGATACTTACCAGTATTGCATCACTAATGTACTTGCTGTGGAACATGGTTATGCTAAAGCAATAACACACTCCCTTCCCAAAGCCACTTGCCTCATATACCACATAACCAAGGCTTTTCACTACCAAACCTCGGTTAATGATTGGGATTTTAGGTCTATAATTATCCTTCTATATAAACATTCACCAGAACAGAAACTAGGCCATGCACAGAATAAGAACACTAATGAAGGTACCACATGTTTCAAATATTTACCTAAATATATATATATAATTATTAACCATATGTTTACAAGCGTTCCTACTTGCCTTGGTGCAAAAAAGCAGACTTACTCACATGTCCTTTTATGCTAATGGCGCTTGACAGCCAAAGAGGATTAAAGACAAAAGTGACAAAACTAAACAAGTGGTACCCAATACAGTCCATGGATGGCTCCTTTTTGTGATTTTTGGGGAGTACAGATACAGTTGAGACCCTAGAGAGAATACTACACCAATAATTTACACTTTTCTTAACCCTGTCCTTCCTTAACATATCCAAGAATAGGATGGGAAGGATGAAGGATAGATGTGGTATTGTGGCAGTGATATGGGGGGTGGGGGAGTATGGGGTGTTACTACAGAGGCAGTAGAAAAAACATGTTATTACTAAAGCAAGTGATATGTTGTTGCAACAAAAGTGATAAATATTAATGTTACTACAGGCGGGAGGGAGGTCACTATAGAGTTGGGGGTATGTTATACAGGGAACCAGATACAATACAAACTACAATGGACGGCATACAATTCTATTCCCATGTGCAATGTTTTTAAACACTGTATATAGTAATGTTATAACTTCAAGAACACGCTTTTGTTCTCTCCAAATTTTTAATTATATTGTTTGACTAACAGTCCCAAAAAGGTTGTGACGATATTAGTTATTATCATAGCAGATTAACAATGTACAACAATGACCCTGCAAACCACAGAAGTGTGGAGAACATACATTCGATGTTTGGGAACATTACAGACATCTCCTACCAATCTCCGCTTTTCCCAATCTTCACAATATATGGCAAGCTATTTAACATGTCACAATTACAAGCTCACAATCTGTACCAAATAAATAATAAAAAAAATTCCACCGCTAAAGCCTAGAATGTTCCCAAGATACCCGTTTCCAAGCAATGATAAAGCAGCTCTATACCCCAATCATTGTGCAATTTATTAACCCAAGTTAATATTTAGAGCGCTTATATATGAGTGGTTGTCTTAGCGAGCAGCTGCTTATGGGGGTGGTCAGATCCCCAGAAATAAAGAAAAACAGAAACAACAAAATTAAGCAGCGCTTTCACACAATAATTAAGAGTGTATGCATCAATCTAATCATAAAAATTTAATAAAACATTATACATAAAAATTACACATGAGAATACAATGGTAAAATTACAGTAGAATTAATAGGACCTCTATAGAGTATAGTCACCACCGATGATTTAGTAGACCTGCTCTGATCTTGGAAATGAATATCTAATAGAACTTGGAAAGAGTCCGTCCAAACGCACCAACGCGTTTCGCTGTGCTAACTCACAGCTTTGTCAAACCTTGACAAAGCTGTCGTTTAGCACAGTGAAACGCGTTGGTGCGTTTGGACCACTCTCCAGAGAAAAGTCACACTGTCTTCTACCACAAATCGTCATCTGACCTCCTGCTGAACGATCTGATCCTGTCCTAATTTCCTACTGGTGAGGTTGCAGACCAACCAACTATTCCTGAAATCGGATTGCGCTAACAGAAAGGTTCCCGGGCTGGCTATACCAACTTTTGCCAACGGGCTATCAACCAAGCATCCACAGGTGATAACAAAATTATAAGGACGGACTCCCTCCAAGTTCTATTGGACATTCATTTCCAAGATAAGAGCAGGTCTACTAAATCATCGGTGGTGACTATACTCTATAGAGGTCCTATTAATTCTACTGTAATTTTACCATTGTATTCTCATGTGTAATTTTTATGTATAATGTTTTATTAAATTTTTATGATTAGATTGATGCATACACTCTTAATTATTGTGTGAAAGCGCTGCTTAATTTTGTTGTTTCTGTTTTTCTATACCCCAACCATTACCTACTTGGCACTCCTTCCGTAAAAAGTAGGAAATTGCCAACCTCACACCCAGCACATATTAGATTGTACCACCAATAATATTAGAATAAATTCTGGGTCAAACGCTCCTCTTTTAAATTACAGTGCTCAAAGAGCTCCAAAAATCTAACCCCACACAAGCTCAGATACCAATTGTATAACTATAATAAATACAGAACTTTACCTGAGCCAGAACCTGATGTAGATAGGTCATATATCAGGTCCGGAAGAGTTTTATCTTTTGCTAGATACATTTCACAGGATGGGTCCTCCAAATCGAGTCTCTGGCGGTTATGGTAAACTCGTTGATGGTAGTGGAACAAGACCACCACAATAAGGATGACACCAAGGAGAAACACTGGGCCAGCGATGACCGCCACAAGTTCTACAGGGCCCCAGCCTGATGGCGTTTCATCTTTTGTGTAACCTAGAAAAATAAAAAAGGGAACTTTAAGGTATAAGGCAGGAAACCAATGAAATACATATACATGGCAACTTTTGTTTGCGGTGGATTACAGACCTGCATTTATTCCAGGAGTATCATGAGATAGCATCTCAATGCACAAAAGCATGGAAACATGACAAAAATTTCAGTTGCAGTTCAGAAAAAAAAAAAAAAAAACACAAGAACAAAATCTAAAGGCTTTTACTGTGGAGAGTGATACTTTAGAATGTAGGCTCTCACGAGCAGGGCCCTCTCTCCTCATGGGTCTTTCTTAGAACATATAAACCTCTGCCATCCTGGAGATTGCTTCAGTGTCCTGTCCCCTGATGCAACTATCCATATTTACCATGTACTTGTCCTAAATTGTCTTTTACTGTAATTCGTTATCTGTTTTTGCTCATTTGTGTATTGTTAGGCGCTGCGGAACCTTTGTGGCGCCATATAAATAAAGGAGAATAATAAGAATCATAATTGTTGGTGATTTGTTTATTTCAGGCTTTCACTTGACAATTGAATTTGTCAAGATAGGTGTGAAAATGGGCAAGCAAACACTTTTAGTCATCATAATGACCTGAAATTTTTCAATTATATATGAAATATAATCTTATTTATTTTTTTTTTTTACACATTTTTTATTTGAATTTATATAACAAACGTGAGCGATGCTGGCATTTTTAGCGGATATTTTGAACATCTCTCACAGAGATGTTGGCACTCAAAGGAGTTAAGACACTGATCTGACATTTCCATGTACTACAGTCTCTAGAGTTTATAAAGAATTGTGTGTAAAACCAAAAAAATTCCAGTTTCGTAAGTTGAAAATGCCTAGTTACTAAAAGGTGCAAGAGGAGAATGGCCAGATCTATTTATTCCAACAGGAAGGCAACAGTAATTCAAATAGCCATGCGTCACAACATTGGTATGCCGAAGATCATCTCTGAACATACAACAGCTCATCGAGCCTTACAGCAAAAAGTATCACAATAGGTTCCACTCCGGTCAGCAAAAAATAGGAAACAGACCGCTTAAGATTGTCTCAATTTCTAGAACATGCTTCAGAATGTGGCTTTAAAAAAAAAAAAAAAGGCAATGGATAAATCCAGTTAACACTAGTGGTGATGTAATGACGTGGGGAATGTATCTTAATACAAACAGCATTGTTTAAATGTCACAGACTATTACAGTATTGTTGCTGATCACATGAATCCCCCTGTGCGGCCACAGTTTAACCATTTGTTAATTGCTACTTCCAGCAAGATACCATGCAGGTCATAAAGCACTTTATCATATCCAGCCCTGTTTTGTGTTCTCAAATGGCTTTCAGGTTCCAGAACTGGATCCCATAGAGCAGGTTTGGAATGTGGTGGAATGCGAGATTTGCAGCATGAATTTACAGCCAGGTCTTCATTAACTAAGGACCTTATTCTGGTTAACACGCAAAGCTTCAAAATTTGCAGCTTTGCATGTCATTTAAATGCAGCCCACACAGTGAATATCCCCGCAGGCATGCAAATGGATGCTTAGCATTAACATCCATTTGCAGCCTTGCGTGTGGGGACAAAATCATTGTATGATCGCCGACCATCGAATGATTTTGCAGGCGCTTGCAGATATAGAAGACACCTCTTACGTCTGACAGCACACTGTACGGGATAACAAAATAACCAACAGGTGTCAACACCACTTAGAAATACTAAAACAATAGGTTAAAAGAAAAAATAATAACGGTGCCACATGAACATATATATAGTCATTCAACTAAATCATATGTAAGCCATCTTGGGTGAGCTTCGCTCTCTTTTTAAGCCATAGAGCTGGTGGACCCAAACCCATTGAAAATGCATCAAGTGAGTATTCTATCTGGTCAGTGCAAGTACTGCCCAGAACAGAGATTGACATGGTTGGCTTTGACAAATTATTGCTATCTGAGGCAATGACAATAGGAGCCAAGGAATGTACAATTCAAAAAAAATGTTTTAGAGAGCGTACGTGTCACATATGCGCTCTCTAAAACATTTTGTTTAAATTGTACATTCCTTGGCTATTATTGAGTAACACAGAGGTCCTCATTGAGAGCTGCAGGTGATACTTTTTACGGATTGGTACCTGTTTAATAACTCTGTTGTGTGCCCGATTTGGTTCCTTTTTTCTCCTATCTGTGTACCAATAGGATGTGTGTTTAAACATATCACACATACCTTGCGTTACGCAGAGACAGTAAGAACCGTGTTGTTTAATGACAAAAGGATAAGGGCATGCATTGTTTCCAAAGGCCTATGTAGCACAGTAACCTAAAATTAGAATACATATTTTGCAAAAGAATATATTTCCTCCAATTCTTTCTTTCATGGATAATACAATAGCCTCCATCGAAGACCCCAATCAGAAAGATACTAAAGGGATAAGTAGATAATCTCTTTAACACACCCTAAAATGGTTAGTAAGGAGCTATAATACATCAATTACAAGATGAAATAAACACTGGTTTCTAGGCTACTGGGATACACAGGTGCTCTGGAACATAGCAAGCCCCTAGCCTACTTGCCATTGACCAGGATTTTTGGATATTTAACCTCAATAAGGATCCGCATGGTGTCAGTATTTTACAAATATTTGGAAAGACTTTGACAGCAGATACTGGGGTATATGCAACGCGGGGGCGAGCAACTGATGACAAGCTATACTGCGAGCAGCGTCGATAGCTCATCATCAGTATTCAACTCACCCATCACAGTTTTCACCTCGCCTGTTACCTGACGCAAGGTGGAAAAATCGAGTCTGGCCGTCAAAACGGCAGGGCTCGCCTAAAAAAAAGGCGGAACCTCGTCGTTTAGGGGTATCCTCGCCATCCTCTGATTTTACCGGAACGAAGAATACAGCGAGTGGCCAGCAAGGGGGCTGGACTGCGAGGATGACTTTTTCCTCGCAAAAAAAAAAGCCATCCTCTACATACAAACCCACTCGCCGCCGAATTGCCATTGAATATACCCAATAGTGGTTTATTGTTTCAAGCCAATAGTTATTCCCATACATGTTCAAAGAATGTCAATATCTATCAGTAAAGGTGATAGAAGAAATAGAGCAATTCTTAATTTAATTGGTCAGTATTAAGCAGTAAAGTGTTGTGAGCTGGCCTTATACCTGCCTTATTCTCAAACAGAAGGTCATTTTACAACATTGATTTGCGTTGAATGCTGCATTTTAGGACAGGTAAGATGAGAAGTACCAATCCATACATTTTATGGGATGATAGCGGTACATATAAGAAGGGTGAAGTCTCTTCTAGGTCACTATTTTCTAAGCACTTAACAGGAGCCCTCTGTGGAATTATGTTGGAAGCTTCTAGGAGAAAACATTCTGCAATCGTCAGTATGTCTAGTCTACTAGACATCTACTCTACTTCACAATAAGAGGTGTAGTCTACATCTTGGGCCGTAAGTGGCTGGCATATGCTATAGAATCCATGCGGCTTATAAATATTTGGAACCCTTTTGTTTTCCAGTTTCACAGGGTAAGCCGGTACAAAATAAATTCAACTTAGGAGACTGGTGGAACTTCAGTATATTCTATACACTGCTACCGTACGACACCCTTTGTGATTAGTCCTAAAAAACCAACAGTAGTTACCTTCATACTGTACTTTGTATGTCTGAATAAAGAGATGCAAGAATAGCAACAGACTAGACCTAGCGCCAAGATCTGTACTCCAGGTTTAATTTCAATGCTTGTTCCATGACCTATGTTTGTAACTGCTATGGTAATCACATTTGGCAAAGGTCCACATGTTTGAAGTGTCACACAGTTTCTAGAAGTCCATTTTTTATATTAATGGTTAAGTGACTGTTTGAGAAGATCAAGCTTGTCTTTTTAAAGGCATGCAACTTTCCAGTGGAGTAAGGATAAAAGTTATTCTTGGGAGTATGGGGATCCCTAAGAACATTGTGTCGAATTACAGTAAGCTACAAACTCCTTTTTGCTTCCTTCCATAACTGTCTGCAGCAAAGTATTTTAATCTGGGTATACAACAACTACAGAAACAGTGTCCCTCCCTTTTCTATATTGCTCTGGCAGTCCATCTTCCCCTCCTGCTCAGCACAGGCTGAAATGTCAACACATTGCAGCTCACTGATTAGAGAAGGAGGATACCAGAATACTAACTGGACCCTTGCCCACCATCACTGAAGAGAATCACTCCAGCCTCCGTTTTAACTATCCTCCCACCAAACCTTAAGTGAGAAACCGGATGGGGGTGCACAACAGACTGCTGCTTATCTGCGGTAGTAGGGTTGAGTCCTCGCCCACATACCTCATCCGAGTCTCCCAGTTCACACTCAGCCACATACCTCCCTCAGACTCTCCCGGTTCACACATTTTGGCCCCAAAAATACCATTTTCAGGTGTAACATATGGGATCCGGGTTAAGTTCCCAGACTAATTTTATATCAGCTTAAAATGGCTGCTTATTGAGAGGCATTATCTCAGATAAGTGGGGCTAATAGGATGGCACCCTAAGTGCCACCACATGTTGGCTACATGGCACTTCTTCAGCTCCAGTATGGATCTTCGTATTCATTATACAATTACTGTAATTCAATAACAACAAGAACATAACCTTCATTGCACGTAGTAGACGTCATCATTAAAGAAAATAGGTTCAGTAGTATGGAGCATGAAGTCACATGCCCTATACCACTAGGGGTACTGTGCTAGAAATGGTGTGGACCCACATCATCTCACCACTGCTTTCATGACAATGTTGCATCTAGGAAAACAAAATGCCTAAACAGTTTTGTAGTCGAACCTGCAACTACATAATACAATGTCTATGAACCAAGAGTGCTACTATACACACACGCGCGTTCCTTTTCGCTACATGCTGCAAACATGCTACTGGAGCAAACAGTCGCAACCTGTATGAGGATGGCTATATCTGTAGAAATAACTGTTGTGCTGATGTAAATGCAAGCTTATGACTGTGCCTTATGCTAATCAGCAATGACAGAAATAAGGCTATAAGAGTCAGGCACTGTAGGTGGCAGCAGGCCTTATAATGTTTCTGACTATAGCATAACATTTGAAGGCGGTTGTAAGCCAGCCGACACCCAACACGATGGCAGGATGTTATTCCAGAGATGATGATACTTAATACATACCACTTGGCACGGAGAGGTTAATGTTGTTGCAGTAGTCTGTGTAGCAGCATTCAGTGTTACGGATGTCCTCTGAACTGAGACAGTAAAATGGTTTTCCAACAGGAACAAGTTCAGTTTTAGTAATGCATGTCCGCGTATGATGTTTCACGCCATCTATGTTGGCAACAGAGACCATGCACGCACCATCTGTGTCACAGGTGTAGTTGGTTTTAATGCAGTTGGAGCACAGGCATCGAAGGGCTGGAGAAAGAAAGGCAAAAAAAAAAAAAAAAGGAGAGAGAAAGTATTAATATAAAACATAAAAGAAAGGATATCTGCACAGAGGTAACAGAGGATTGCGCCATTATACCAAAGTACAGCACTCTGATCAGTGTGGTCTTTTAACCTAGCTCGATCCAATTTCGGCTTAACAATTGCTAAATGTTTTATGCTGGGCGCACACTATGCCATTATGTCACAGCACATCTATGAATCACCTATGAAGGAGGTTATATAGTGAAGCCTGTGTCAGTTTTCTACCACAGGTGCCATGGCAAGGACTATGCAATTATAGGTGACATTTTAAGTATGGTTGAAGCACCTAGTCACCTACAATTAGGATAGCTGCAAGTGCAGTGCCATTAGGATGCTGGCAACAACATTCTTCATTGCCCATAAACCTCAGATATTGCACATGTACGTTTTAGTTTACAACAGCCCCACAAGAGTGCACATTAAAATGTATGAATTGTATGCACTGGTCTTGCGTGTACTGCACATCACTTCTAATTTAACTGAACCCATTTTCTGAATACTAGTTCAGGCCACAAAATATCTGCATTCATGTTGCACAATATTAGCAACGACAAAGTACAGCAACTGTGCCAAAAACATACAGTGTCCAAATCTGGATAAGTCATCACACTCATCACCTAGATGATTCCAAATAGATTTTAGCGATGTTTTACTGAAAAGGGCTAGAACCAATACAGAACATATCAGCAGCTTGGCATTAGTACCAGCCCATTGGGTTCATGAACTTCCGGTTTAGGGATTAGCTATTTAAATAACATGGCACTTTCTATGTAAAAGTGCAAACAAGTAATTCAATAAAATGCTAACAACATTTGAAATATCTTCAGAATTACAAAAAAGATTGCGCAACACTGGGTGAGTCATTTGATAGTTTTGACAGGAATGAGCTTGACCAACTTTTCCCATCAATGTGTCTAAACTTCTCTTAACAGAAAAGTCTTCGCTGAAGGAGAATTCTATGGCCTATGACTGCACCTCATGTTACAGGCAAAATATAAAGCCATTCAATTTAGATGTGGTAGTAACATCCAGGGGCAAACGCAGGATTTTCAGAAGGGGGTTTCCAGAGGGGCGGAGCAAAGCACGGAGATGGACACTTAGATGACCCAGTATATGCCGAGTCAGTTCAAGTATTATAGATAGACCAAATGTATGTATGTATATATATATATATATATATATATATATATATATATATATATATATATATATATATATATATATACACACACAGGGGCATCAACAGCAGTGTATACCCCTGGGCATAGCAAAGTATTGGGGCCCCTACCGATCCTCCAGCGGTAAGGGTGGGGGAAGCTTTGATGTCCCTCAGGTGGTAGGGGGTATTATATCAACCACTCAGCATGTAGGGTCTGGATCAATAGTTTCCACTAATTACCCCTTTACTGCACAGATGGTGGGAGATGAGGTGGGAGAAGGGGGCATTGGGCTGAATGAAGGGGCCCTGATACATAACTTCCAGGATGGTAGAGGATGTTTAATACGCAGAGGAGGGGTGTATAGTGGAGTGGGCTTATTATTCATAATTTTCTGGTGGGAGGACAGCTTGCTTGACTGCAGATATCTCCAGTTCCCGGAAATAATTTGTTAGATTTTAATGGAATTAAAAACTAGAGAATCCCACCTACCAAATGGTATTGGGGACTAGGGGATCAGAGTTCAGGAGGCAGAGCAATCTGCCAATGAGAATATACAACTACATACCAGGTGTGTGGAGCTGGAGCAGTAACCAGCTGCTGGAAGGCTGATATCTCTGGTTCTGGGAGAGATACTAGGATAGCAGGAACTACTAG
Organism: Crinia signifera; assembly: GCF_055691185.1. Lineage (NCBI taxonomy): Eukaryota > Metazoa > Chordata > Amphibia > Anura > Myobatrachidae > Crinia > Crinia signifera. The sequence goes on along the minus strand of NC_139218.1, from coordinate 315,708,538 downwards.
TGTCCATCAAAGGAGGAGAGTCCCAGCTTTTGGAATGTACCCTCAGAAAACCTCTAAGTCAGACAGAACCTGAAATATCTGACTGGGAAAAGCAATTAACAGGCTTGGATGGGTCCACTGCTTTGAAGTCAGATATCTCCGGTTCCCAAGGGGCGATTTTTAAAATGGTTATACCTATGGAAAGAGGAGACCCTCAGCTTTCAGGCTATGGGGGGGGGGGGGGGTGTTTCTGGGTACTCAGAAACCCCCCCTGCGTGCACTACTGACATCGATCCAGTCTCCTCAATAAATTCAATAATAAAAGCCAGCTTTTCTGACAAGAGTGCTTCTTATCTTACTGCAGTTTTATCATGATTTCTCCCTAAATTAACATCTCAACTCCTTCCACTGCCAACTTTATATAAGTAAGGTACAAGACCTCTAGTGTGTGTAATGATCATTCTAAATTTCCCGCCAGGCAAAAGCAGGTAGACCAATGCTTCCACTCCTAGCCATTTTACTGCACCTCATATCAGTCATAATAGGGGTTATTTTGGTTCATTCCTTCTGGCAAATTCCTTCTTCGGTGGACAAAACCATGTGCACTGCAGGGGGGCAGATGTAAAATGTGAAGAGAGAATTATGGGCTCCACACACTGGGCGACTTGTAGGCATTTTCTGAGCGATTTTACAAAATCACTCAGAATATGCATGTAAATCGTTGTGTGTAGCCCACACAGCGATTTACATGCGCGCCCCCGCCGTTTCGAATCTTGGGCAGATTCAGAACGGATCCGACTGTAAATTCAGTGCAGTCGCTCAGATGCTGCTGCACATCTCCCGCATGTGTGGCGCAGGGATGTGCAGGGAGGGCCATCTGTCAGTGAAGACGCCGCTGATGCCACCTGGAAGTCCCGCTGACATCGCGCCGGTAGCCCCGCTGAAGGATGCCGCCTAGAAGTCCTGCTGATGCCGCCTGGAAATAACGCCTCTTGGACCCACCGCGCCTCCCCTCTGCAGTCGGATGGATGCAGTGAGAGGTCGCAATGCTGGAGGACTCTGGAGTTGGTAAGGATTTTTTTTACACTGTGCAGCTGGGGGGGGTGAGGAAATGCCTTTTTTGGGGAGGAAACACCATCACCAATGATTAAACATTTGGGGGGGGGGAGCACACTGTACCACCACTGATTAATGTTTAGTTATAAGGCCACCAGTGATTTTAATTACCAGCCTGGCGCCCACTGCCCTGGGGCGCCAGGGACAGCCTCAGGCTTCAGCCCAGGCCGGTGTTGCCCTGGAGGGGGGTGGCATTTATTGGGTTGGTCCCCTCTCCCCCAGGGACCCGGCCCAGGCTGACCAGCCACAGAGGTAATGCTTTGGCTGCGGGACCTTCAATAATAAGTGTCCCCTGGCTGTGGCATTACCCTGATGGCTGTTTGAGCCTGGTGCTGGTTTCCAAAATATGGGGGACCCCTACTCCTTTTGTCCCCTGTATTTTGGGAACCAGGACCGGTCCCAGAGCTTCTCAACAATTTTATTTATTGTCTTAATGCAAGGATTTTATAATGACCAATAGGATTTGAACTCTCTCGTGCTGAATCTCTCATTATGAATCTCTGTATGTGGCTCATTACCTGAGAGAGTAAAATCTCTCATGCTGAATCTCCCGTTATGAATCTCTGGCAAAAATCTCTGCGTATGTAGAGCCCTTTAGATTTGGGCGAGTTATTTTGTTTCTGTACAGGGAAAATACTGACTGCTTTATTTTTACACTGCAATATAGATCTCACTTTGAATTAAAACCCCACCCAAATCGAATTCTCTCTGCACATGTTACATCTGCCCCACCTACAGTGCACATGGTTTTGTCCATCTAAGAAGGAATTTGCCATGAGTGAACCAAAATAACCCCCAATGTACCAATATTAGTCGTAAGAGGTAAGACTGGCGGAAACATGGTCAAGCATTGTGGTATTACACGTGATCATATTTCTGCTTTTAGAGGGAAAACCAGCTGTTGAAATTAATCGCCATCTTGTTGAGCCGTACAGTGATAACATGTACTCCGGGGATAACACTGGCCCTGACCAGAGTTATCCTGCATGCAGGACCTTAAATCGCCCAGCGATAGGGATGCTCAGGGCCGCACATCGCTATGGCTCCTTCACACGGAGCGATGTAAAGGCATTTTCTAAGCGATCTAGTCAGGTCACTTATAACCCATGCACACCAGCCTTTTATCCCGGGTTAGGAACAACCCCAATGTAGTGCTGATGTGAAAGGGTCCAGGGCCAAAATTCCAGGAGCCATTTCAACCCTCAACCCTTAATCTCTAAATACTGTCTTGGCTTAATCGCTTCTTCAGTAATATAGAATTGCTGCCATCTAGCCTTCCATGTCCATTCAAGGCTTAAAACTTGGCTTGTTATTTTCTCAGCTTCTAAATATGTTCTTTTTCCAGACAAATCAATCACCACGTAACATTAATCTCTCTTTTCCTCAGCCCTGTTATTGAGGTTTCATGTTTGACTCAGCAATCCCATTCACACTAAGCTTCCTTCCATCTATAGTTAAAAACATCTCACACAGACATTTCTCACACATGATACAATCAAAATATTTTTAACATGGGCTAATCATATCCCAGATGGGCTATTGCATCACATTTCTCTATGGTCTACCATAGAAAAGACAACATGCCAAATTGTTAGGAATTCCTCACCTTGACTCATACACCATTCCTTACTCCTCTATGCAAGTCTCTATACCAGCTCTTTAACTAGACGGTGTATATACCAGTTTTACAGACAATTAACAGGTTGACGCTATATGGCCAACATGCATTAGGTCGATGCACATTCTTTGGTGGTTTTCACATATTTTTCTAAAATTTGCTAATCACATGGACAATATCTGTAAATATTATCCTCTGACAACCGCATGAGAATCGGAGCGATTGACACAAATTGTGTTAACTGAACAGAGACCACAACAGTCTATGTTGTAATTGATGGTAGAACGCGGAGTACACAAGATATGACCAAAAAAAAAAGTGTGCCAACGATAAATGTGTTGACTGACCCTATCTACAGTGTAGATCTATATCACACCTGGCAAAACCCAAAACTTTTTTACATCTCTACCCAAACATGAATGTGGTCTACAAACATGGTTGTATTTCTTCTGCTCCTCAAATCCCCATTCTCATCATGCTGCAGTTAATGTACAATGTGACAGAATATGATGGCAGTATTTGTGTGGCGATAATGCAAGTAGATTTTGAAAGAGTATTCAGGATGAATTACCTTTTAGATATTATAGAATAACCAGCGAAAGTCTTCTCTCCTGGGCAGTATTGATGATGTAATAGTTAACTTTACTGCCCCCACAGCACTGATGTCAAGGGTTGAATGTCTAAAATGGCCCTAACCGTGCTGAGTCTGTATATCCTCTACCAAGCTTGAATGGGTTTTTCCTTGGTACTCTGCTTTCCACCTCCCCTCCCTACATGATACAAAAGTAGTGCATTTGGGTGCAACATGCACAATTAGTAATGGGTGCCCAGTAACTCTCACCCATCAGTACAATCTAATATCACATCACTATAAATGGACAATCGGGTGAAAAAAAAATTGCCCTATAGATCATGAACAAGTCTGCAGAATGAAAAAAAAATCTACAGTAAAGTCCATTATAATTCAAGAAAAACGAAACAAATCAATTACTAAGGCACTGCACAGGCCTGTAGTGGATGAGCCTGGCACCAGAGCATAAACATACAGCATGTGGAACACGAGCACTAAATGCCGGTCCAGTAAGTGAATTGTGGGACCTTTACTATTCAAAGACTTAAGACAGGACTGAGAGAGAGAATGCATAAGAGGATAAGTACTTTATAGGATATTGTCAGAGTGCTTCATATCTAAGAATTTGGATTCGAAGATGGGTAGAAGTCAACATATTGATTTTGAAAATACTTAGATGAAAATTAAATATTTCCTCTATACATCTGTGGGAGTTTCTATTAAGTGCAGAGTTCTCCTGTGTAACCTGCTAATAATAGTCAGGGGGGAGGAATGAAACAGACACTGATCGGTCAGGATAAATGTTACCTAACCAACTTGTGTTTTTGTTTGTATTTCATACCACTTTCACACTGCTTAAACGTTTAAAAAAAAACCGTTTTTTTAAACGGAATTTAAAACGGGTCTGAGCCGTCACCTTGCTGTAGATTACAATTTTGAATACCGTTTAAATACCATTCACATCAGTCAACCCTTTTAATCCCCTGAATGCGTTTCAAGGCAGAATGCAGGGGACAGCCTATCACAGGTCTGCAATCTGTTGTTTTTACTAAATACCGTTTCAGAGCCAATCTCACTGCATTAAAAACTGAAACGTGTAGGACTCTGCTTTTTCAACATTTGAAAATACCGGTTATCTTTAACCGGTAAATCAACTCTGGCACTTTCACACTGCAGCCTTAAATGTGTTGAAATGGAAAAAAACGGCAATATACCGTACTGTTCAACAAGTGCGGTGTGAAAGGGGTATTACTGGCTCAGTCCTAATGGGTCTGAGGATGCATGTCAAATCACAACAGTAGAATGCAAACAGGGACTCTATGCACAATCCAATTTACTTGAAGACACCTTTATTGCATGTATGTGCTAAACAAAGTGAAGCTTTGTCCATATAACGAGAAGCTCTCTAACTTTACAGAGAAAAAAGTTATTACAACAATGACAAAAAAAGAGTCGAATTATACTCACCGATAATTCCTTTTTCTTCCTAGAGATCCCATGGCAGCCATACATTGGGATATTCCCTTCCCCCATCAGAGCAGACAGGATTGATTTCTCTTGGGACCGCCCACCTTGGGTATAATAGACCCCTCCTTCCCCTCTGCTGTATCTTTTGAGTGTCTCCGTACCAAGGTCCCTAGAGAAAACACATCATAATACAAGGGAGGGTAATCAGTGGCTGCCATGGGATCTCTAGGAAGAAAAAGGAATTATCGGTGAGTATAATTCGACTCTTTCTTCTACGATCCCCATGGCAGCCATACATTGGGACATACCCAAGACAAATAAACGGGAGGGTAGTGTTAAGCATGAATATTTTTATTATACAGAGGTATCCGCAGATACTGCCTCTTGGAGAACATGCTTCCCAAAGTGGGCAAGAGAAACATCAAGTGCATAATGTTTTACAAAGGTGTGTACTGACGACCAGGTAGCAGCTTTGCAGATCTCGGTCACTGAAGCTCTGGCCCTGTTCGCCCATGACGCCGAGACTGCCCTTGTGGAATGTGCCTGTACTATGGGAGGTACTTTCTTGCCCTCCAGTCTGTAGGCTGCCACAGTCGTCTCTCTTATCCATCTGGATATGGTTTGTTTTCCTGGTTCTTTTCCTTTACGGACACCACTCGGGATGACAAATAGGTGTTTGGTCGATCTAAGGACTTTAGTTCTTTCCAGGTATATTGAGATGACCCGGACTAGGTCCAACGTATGCCAACTTCGTTGTTCCTCATTTTCCGGTTCTGGGTAGAAACTAGGTAACACAATCTCCTGATTGAGGTGAAATGAGGATATCACCTTAGGTACGAATTCAGGATGTGTCCTCAGTACCACTCTATCTGGGAAGATAACCAGATAAGGCTCCTCTATCCACAGAGCTTGGAGCTCACTTACTCTTCTGGCCGAGGTGACTGCGACCAGGAACACCGTCTTCCAGGTTAGATACTTTAGAGGACACTCTGTTAAAGGTTCAAAGGGGTGTTTAGCTAATACCGCTAACATAAGGTTTAAGTCCCATGGTGCCACTATAGCCTTGACTGGCGGTCTGATCCTCCTCATGGCTCTATTAAACCTCTTTATCAGCCTTTCTTCAGCCAAAGGCCTATCTAATAGTACTGCTAGGGCAGAAATCTGAGCTTTTATCGTTGCTGGGGCAAGACCCAACTGAAAGCCGTCATATAGAAACTGCAGGACTTTATCTGTTGATATCGATGAAAAGTCACCACCGAACTGACCCCATTCGATGAACTTGATCCAAGTTCTATAATAGGATAAGGAAGAAATGTTCTTTCTGGCCTTCAGCATCATTTCCACGACTTGGGATGACAAGTTGTGCCTTCTTAATATGCCCCGCTCAATCTCCATGCCTTTAGCGACAACCCTGCTGGCTCTGGATGATAGACCGGACCCTGATGCAGTAGGTCCTGTCTGTTGGGCAGTGGCCACGGTTCCTGAACCGCCATCTTTAGGACGCTGACGAACCAGGGCCTCCTCGGCCAGTAGGGCAGTATTGCCACTACCTCGACCCGATCTTCTCTCAGTTTCTTTAAGACTCTCCCGATTCATCGGAAAGGGGGGAAATATGTAGCCCAGTTTGAAGTTCCATTTCACTGAAAGGGAATCTATGGCTAGAGCTTGCGGATGAAATGATTTTGAGAAAAAGTTGTTCACCTTTCTGTTCCGAAAGCTGGCCATCATGTCTACTTCTGGGGTACCGAATATTTTCTCTATCTGGGAAAAAACTTCTGCATTCAGCTCCCACTCTCCTGTCGATATCACTTCTCGACTCAGGAAGTCTGCTAGTACATTCCTCTTGCCTGGGATATATACTGCTGATAAGGACTCTAGATTGTCCTCCGCCCAGCTCAGTATTTTTTCTGACATCTGCATGAGTTTGATGCTTCTTGTGCCCCCCTGGTGATTTATGTGGGACACTACTGTCACATTGTCTGACATTACTCTCAGATGTGAATGGCGAATGTCTTCCTTTAGGAGTTGTATGGACTCCCAGACCGCTTGTAATTCTCTCATGTTTGAAGAGTTCCTTGCTTCTTTCCTTGTCCAGGAGCCTTGTATAGATTTTCCCTCTATATGAGCTCCCCAACCGGTGAGACTGGCATCCGTAGTTAGTATTCGGAATGTCGGATTTTTTAGACTGGTACTCCTTTCTTCTAAACCCTGTTGCCACCACTTTAGGTCTTGTCTTACCACCTGACTTAGCCTGAACCGGTGATGCTCGGCATAGCCGGTCTTCTGTAATGGGATGATGGACCACTGAAGTCGTCGCATTCTCCACTGCGCCCACGGGATGATCCTGATACAGGATGCCATCATACCCAGCAACTGGATAGCCATACTCAGCGGGCAGCCGTCTATCCGTAACACTAGACTTGTTAGCTCTTGAATCTTCAGACATCTCTCGGCCGACAGGGATATCTGAAACTGAACTGTGTCTATCATAGCCCCTAAAAACTGTATCCTTTGAGTCGGAGCCGTCTGGCTCTTTTCTGTGTTTATCACCCAACCTAGAAGTTGTAGCAGGTCTATCGTCTTCCTTACATTGTCCTCTGTTTCTCTCACAGAGTCTCCTGCAATGAGTAGGTCGTCTAGGTAGGGCCATACCTGAATCCCTCGGAGCCTCAGAGCCGCAATCACTGTAACTAGCACCTTGGAAAAGACTCTCGGAGAAGTTTTCAGCCCAAATGGAAGACAGGTAAATTGAAAATGACGATTGGCCACCGAGAACCTGAGAAATTTTCTGTGTCCCTGATTTATTGGGATATGATAATACGCATCCTTTAAATCTATTGATGCAAGGTAGTCTCCCCTTCTGATTCCCATAACTATGGAACTCAGGGTCTCCATTTTGAATTTTATTTGTTTTATGTAGACATTCAGATCTCTGAGATCCAGGATAGTTCTGAACGTTCCATTCGGTTTCTTCACCAGAAATAGATTCGAATAAAAGCCCTTTCCCTGTTCTTCTTCTGGAACCTCCTCTATGGCCTCCGTCTGTAGGAGTTGTTCTAATTTCAGAAGTAGGGCTTTCTTTTCTTCGGGTACGCGTGGTATCCTTGATCTTACAAATCTGTGATGGAGAGGTGCTGTTTCGAACTCGATATAGTAGCCGTGATGAATTATATTCAGCACCCAAGTGTCCCTTATTATCTTTTCCCAGTTCGTCACAAACCTCAGTAGTCTGGCGCCAATACTGTTCTCTCGGAGATAGTCATAGTTTTCCTTTCTGGTTCCAATCCTTTTCGGGTTGGTATCTGCCACGAAAGTTTTGACGAAATGACTGTCTAGAGGTACTGGTACTCCCCCTCTTGTAATACGTCTTCCCCGGACGATATGTCTTTGCCTCTCTATATGCCTGTCTTGTGGAGGCGGGAAAATTAAACCGATTCTTCTTCTCTTGGGGTAAGCGAACAGATTTTCCCCCTGAAATTCTCTGTATCATGGTATCAAGTTTGGACCCAAACAAGAATTTTCCTTCAAAGGGTAAGTTTGCCAGTTTATTTTTGGAATTAGCGTCAGCATTCCAGGGTTTTAGCCAAAGAGCCCTACGGCCTGTTACGCCTGCCGCCATAGTCTTTGCTGCAAAAGAGACCCCATCAAGAGAAGCTTCACATAGGAAGTCAACAGCCTTCTGTATAATGTCCAGATTTTTAATAAGATACTGTTTAGATATCTTCTCCTCTATGTCTGTCCTTAGATTAGAGGACCACAATCTAATCGCCCTGGCTACTGAGGCCACCGCTACATTCGTCTTCAGGGAACCTGCTGATGCTGAATGGACCTTGCGAAATGATGTTTCCATTCTTCTATCCATGGCATCCTTAAATGCCGCCGCGTTCTCTACCGGAATGGTGGATTTTGAAATAATTTCAGCCACCGCCGCGTCTACTTTAGGTGTAGTGCACCAGCCGAGAAATTCTTCATCTTTGAACGGGTACATTCTTTCCACCCTGTTCCCTAGGGTGACTCTCTTGTCAATGCTGACCCATTCCTTAAGTATCATCTCTCTTATGACTTTATTTACAGGAAAGGTTCTCCCTCTTTTGTCCCTGTCTTCGTACAGTGGATCTTTAGTGTCAGAGGTAGATGCCAGCTCTTTAAAGTTCATAGCCTTGTATATGTGTTTTAACAGGTTTTCTACCAGATCCAAATTAAATGTTCTGACTTCTTCTAGCTCGCCTTCCTCTGACGAACCCTTATCCTCGCATTCTAAATCCTCTGAAGAATCCTCTTCAGGTGTGAATTCAGCCTGCACTCTAGACCTCTTTACTGACTGGCTCTGGGTAAACTCATTTTTAGAGACAAAGTTCTCCTTCAACCATGCCATTAGTTCCTTAATGACCTCAGTGTGTTCTGATTTCTTTAACACTTTAGTTTGTGCCATCTCACATAGATCACATATAGCCTTTTTCTGTGCTGAAGCGAAGGACTGGTCACATGTCATGCATATGGATTCAGTGAACTTTTTCTTAGCTGTTCTCTTCTTATGCACAGGAGAGACAGGCACACTAAAAGAGAGAAGCTACACTCAATATCTATCTCAGAAATAAACAACTGATGCCCAAAACCAAAGGGCTTACCTCACTGGGGCATCATCAGGCTTCTGGGGAGAAGGCGCATCCATGGTTGAAAACACAGCACACAGTGTAGTACTCCACGCTGTAACCACTTTAGACGCCGCTGAACTCGCCATTACTGCGGCTATTTAACCCCTGAATTGCCGCCAGAATTAGCGTGAGTATCAGGATAGCCGAGCGGAACCAATTCCCCCGTCCCGTGTAACCAGGGGACTGAATTGCGAGACGCACTACCGGCGTCTATGGGCGGAAGTGACGCGAACTCGGCACTTCCGCCCCCTCTGCCTTTAGATGCTGTCGCGTGCAGCCGCGGCTTCCAGCGGGGCTGACGCTGCGGGGAGACCACACGTGGATGTCCGGAAGCCTGGCTGGAGCCCGTCCTCTAGAATCCTCCCAGCCAGCGGCAGGGTATGTGTGCGCAAGGAGACAAGTTAGACTGGCCTCCTGCGCCTTCTTCTCCCCGGGGAGCCACCCCTTCAGCTCCATGCTGCCGAGGTAACCCTGTTTAAACAAAAAATAATTGCCTACTCTGTCTACTCTAACACAGAGACAGGAAAAAAGATACAGCAGAGGGGAAGGAGGGGTCTATTATACCCAAGGTGGGCGGTCCCAAGAGAAATCAATCCTGTCTGCTCTGATGGGGGAAGGGAATATCCCAATGTATGGCTGCCATGGGGATCGTAGAAGAAAAATGTGGCTAGAAAAGCAATGGATTATAAAAATAGGTACTATTGTACAACCATAAACAGCCACGTATCAAGAGGGAGATTATTTAACCATCATGGACAAAGCAAAAGAACTGTACTGTAGAAAAATATGTATTCAGAATTTAAAGTGAGGATGTTTTTAAAACAAGCTACTAAAACACTGCATTATGTTTTACACATCTAACTGTAGCTGTGCAATTAGCAAACAATAGCTTCCATACTCATTCATTCACAGCACAAGGGACTCAATCGCTCAGCCAATTACAAGGGGCAGAGAGCTTTCACACACATTACTAATAAAGCATTCTGAAGAGGAAAACACTGTACGTCTGCCATAAAGCAAAAGCTGTAGCTGAACTATTTTTCTTCTGTGGCTAAAAAAAAAAAAAAAAAGGAATGCTTAAGCGTTAACGAAGCAGCATGAGAAAAAAAATAAAAAATAAAAGGAGGAGGCAGCAAAGGGGGTCTTGAAGAAGGTCCAGGAAGGGACCGAAACGTTGACCTATACCCACTGTCACACAATGGTGTTATTGTCGATATGTGATTAAAAATTGCTTCTGCAAGCAAAATCCGGTGAGTGCCCCATCGTTTTCTTTATTTGAATATTTGAAGATACCTGGATTCCTGGGACTCTTTTTGGGTTGGCACCCTGGTTGTTGGTCCATATTCGGAGAGTGCTGTCCATACGGACTGGAATATATATATATATATATATATATATATATTAGTCCGTGAGTCTCCTAAACACTGCCATTGTAGTTTAGTTTCGTTACATTTATACTCCGGTATTGGGGTGGTGGGGTCAGTTGTACCCTACTTTTGTAACTAAAGGCAAAAAGTCCCATATGGTCACCATCCTGATACACCAAGCTCACATTACCCTTGTTTTTAGAGGAGAGAGTCCACTTTTAAACCAGGTTACCCCCTAGAAGTTATTGTGTGGTGATCACCAAACCAGAGCACTTCACAATGCAGAAGATGTCCAGATATGAGGTAAAATGTTTATTTTTATTAAGTCACACATAATTTTGCCATAGATGGGAGTCAAACATTAAACTAATGTCCCATTTTCGTCAGCAACCAGCGCTGGTCGCTGAGAAAATGAGACACTCTGCAGAAGCATGCGACCACTGCAGGGGCTGGGCGTGGGAGTGCACTCCCACTGACCGCCACCCTGTATGCATGGGGAAATGGCAGATCAGCGACCATATCCCCAGCGATTTCAACTGAAACCGCCCGTGGGTACGGTGCTTAAGTCACACATCCCACGAACTAACATGGGGGAACCCTTCTTTAAAAGAAGGGAGACTTACTTCAGATGGGGTGTCGGACGGCTCCCCGACAGTCGGGATTCAGACAGTCATTACTCAGACGTTGGAATCCCGACTGCTCCCTCGTGGGGGTCCACGACCCCCATAGAGGGAGAATATAATAGGTGGCAAGTGCAGCTTGCCACCGTGCCCGCAGCGTGGCGAGCCCGCAAGGGGCTTCATTGCGCTCACCCTGCTGTGCAGTCAGGATTCCGACGTCTGAGTAATGACTGTCGGAATCCCGACTGTCGGGCAAATATACCACACCTTTCAGATGTTATGCCGCCTAATAGATATGTTTATTGGAGCAATTAACAAAAAAAAGCCACATTTGTGCCCATTTTAGCTGGATTTTTTTGCCTAGACGTAAAAGTGCTGAGATGGTATTTTGTGATTTAAAGTCTTCTAAACGCCAATAAAGTTTGGAGACCATCCTGAATGACGTACCGAAAATAAAACTCTGGAAAACACACATTAAACTAGTGGTTCCCAAACTTTTTTGAATCACGGCACCAGGGAGGAGTATCTTTCTTTTTATTTTTTTTACACGGTGCACCTAGGATAAAAAAAGTTTTGTGTTGAGAAATTTAGAAAACAACATTAAATTATATAAATTGTATTTATATGTCATCCATAGGTTTAATTATGAGGTGAGGGACAGGATTCACATAGTTTATGATTTACAGCCACGAGCACTGGTTTTGACTATTTCAATGACTATAAATAATTTGCATTGCTCCTGAACCACTAACTCGAGGCACCCCAGCAAGGGTCCCGAGGCACCCCAGGGTGCCTAGGCACACAGTTTGGGAACCACTGCATTAAACTGTTTTTTTTTTGAGTATACGGTTTAATTCTTATAGCAATGTAAACTACAAACATGGAAAAGGCCACGGGGGTTATTAAATGTGTTCCAAGATTAAGGAAATGCCTCATAACTGACTGCAATGAAATTTAGCAGCCAACTTGACAAAATTATGTCAGCTCATTATCCCAGAACCTATTAAATAATCCTCTAGAGCATAGGTTCTCAAACTCTGTGCTCAGAACCCCACACGGTTCATGTTTTCCATATCACCTGTGAATTTTTAAAACGTGACAGTTGGTGATACACAGTGCTCATGTCCTCCTGGAAAATGTGACCTGTGTGGGGTTCTGAGGATTGAGTTTGAGAAACACTGCTCTATAGGGTACATTTAATAACCAAAAGCTGTTTGCACCTCTGACTAAAGTGTGCACATAAAACCTGATTCATGTTTAGAAGTAAAGCCCCAAAAAATAAATTATACAACTGGGTAAAACCATGTTGCGCTACAGGAGCAGATGTTAAATGTGCAGAGATTTACATTTGGATGGGTTATATTTTTTTCTGTGCAGGGTCAATACTAACTGCTTTTGCATGTAGCACACAAAATGTTAGCTTTATTTTTACACTGCAGTATAGATTTCAATATGAACGCACAACACCTAAATCTCTCTCTACACATGGTACATCTATGCCACCTGTATGGCTTGCTTTTTTGTTTTAATTACAAAACATAAATCAGACCCATAGGGCCTATTTCATGTTTGGAAACAAATGCATACTCAGCTGCGCTTTTCTAGGTTACAGGTTAATCATGACAAATGAAGCTGCCGCCCAGAAAAGATAGATAGATGCCCGGAGTCCCATCGCACAGTCCTCCGCAGTTGCATATTCATACTCAGCACCGTCAAAACAATGAGAACAAAGACTCCTGGGGTTGGTCATTGAATTACCAGGCTGACCGTGGCTGTGGTGATACTGGCACCAAGCTTCTCCGCCTACATGACTGAAGCGGATATATGCCTCGAAACCTAACATGGCACGCTTGCTTTTTTGTGCCACTCACATGTTAACTCAGTGGCAGGTATTCAATGCTCTGGGCGAGTGGTGACAGCGAGCAGGGCTTCCTGCTCGCTGTCACCACTCACCTTGACAGCATTCATCGCAGCCCCCTCATCCGCCAATTTCCCCTCGCTCCGTTTTTTGAGCGAGGGGGAATTGGCGGATGCGGCTCCAGAAGCAGCGAGACCCGCGGCTAAAAACTGCGAGTTTTCTGCAGCAGCCGAGGGTCTCGCTGTTTTGGGGAATTCTCGCCGTCCTGTGATGGCGAGGATTTCCCCAGAGCGTTGCATAGTGCGAGTGGCCGGCGCGGGGGTTAAACAGCGAGGATCGCTGGTTTTCAGCAATCCTCGCTGTTTAACCCCCTCGCCGGCCGCTCGCACCGGCATTAAATACCTGCCAATGAGTGTGCAAAAGATACCTTAGCACTTGTGCAGTGCAATCGCAACACATGTGCAGTCTGCTGATAATCGCTCCCTTCTAAAAACATCGGCATTGCATAAAAACATGAATAAGGCCCATAGCCTTCACTTTACCCTTTGAGTGTCAATGTTGCCGTTTGAGATCCTCAAAATATCCGCTAAAAAATGCGAGTGCCAATAGGATCGCATTTTGAGATCTGGGTAAATTCGAACCAGACACGCCGAGAACAGGGCAGGCAGCTGACATCCGGTGAGGTCAGCCACCCGTGCCCAGAAGGCAAGTGTCCGTCCCCACCCAGAAAGTACTGCGAACACCCTCTGGCCGCCTACAACACCCCCCCCCCCCCACCTCAGGTTCGGTCCGCGCGCCTTGGAGACTATGCAGGTATCCGAAGGAGCCCGCAAAGACCAGCACATGCGGATATTGGCTTTTGCGCATCAAACTCCTCGTCCTAGGGAGTTCGCTAATCAGAATATAACAATACATTTCCCATAATATCGCATAGTGTTTTGGAGCAGTCCCAAGAAAATACATACAACATTACAATTATTAGACTTAATGTATAACGTTTAGTCTGGTGTCTGTGCCAGTATTTCGGTCCATTCACACAGCTCAGGACAATATTGTACAGTCAGCTGGGTAAACACAAGAAAAGATCTCTTTAGTATCAGTATATCATTTCCTCGCTCTGTAGATGCATTGTAAATTGTGCATCTTTCAACATGTACAGCTCCCATGCTGCTCCTGTGTCTACATGATACACCTGATCTAGACTACTTTGAAAATGTAGATATTTTCACCTTCAGCATATCCCTGTTCTTAGCACACATATCGACTCGTTCTCCTGCTTCAAAAGATATTCAATGTGGCAGCTGCTCTGAATGTGTTGAGTGAGTTGGCACCGTGGGCAAAGCTATCTAAAGACAGGGCATTAATGAACCTGCTGCTGTCAGATGACCAGCAAGCAAAGGCTAAAGCTAAAGGAGCATTTGTAACGGCTAACAGCAGCCAACATGATTTACGCTGCTTCTAAACATACAATAGAAAATAAAGTTTGTTCAGTTTACAGAATAGTCTTTTCAACCTTTTGGCTGGCAGAGAACATATTTTCCTATGTACATATTGTCTGTGCATTCCTTTTTTTAACCTCACTGCATAGCTTTGCTCTTCAGATTGCACAATGCCTCTCAGCTCATGAAAACCTCCTGTATTCTCTCCCCGACTGGGAATCACAGTAATAATAGAAATATACACATTACTGTGTGTCTCTGATAGCGAGAGGATTATTGAAATAAAAATAAAAAATCTATAAAGTTGATTTAAACAAGTAGAATTGAGGCTACTTGCCATGTGTTGAGGCAGTCTGTTTCTACTCATCATTAAGAGGATGCAATGGAGGAGTAAGGAGCATTCTTAAGACTCCCCCCAAAAAAATATATTCAAGCCTATTTGCATGCAAATGTACTATGCATACATTTGGGCCCTGATTCTGGTCGACTCCGTAAGCTGCAAAGACACATCCCCTGGCATGTGGCCGACCATCGAATGATTTCTTCAGGCCACGCAAATAAGTCAGTGGAGCGAAGACAGGACGGCCCTTCTCGCCCCGCCCACAAACCCATGGGAACGCCCAGCGTTTTCATGAGGACGCCCATGAAACGCTGGGCGTTACCATGGTCGCTACTCAGGCCCACTGCCCCGCATCTGCTCTGCTCCGTGCGAATGGGCCGACGACCGAGACCGTTTGCCAAGAGAGCCTGCACATGCACATAAATCATAATCCGCATGCAAAAAACCATCACTCCCCAGTGCGAATGAAGCAGAATGACCTCCTTGTTGTATTCCTATAGCAAACACTGCATGTGAAAACTCCAGGAAAGAGAGTGTAAATTCAGCTCCAGAAAGATACTGGCTTGATTATTCTGAAAGCTTGCGTTCCGTTCCTATTCAGTAAATAGTGTGTGTAGATCGAGATTGGTTAACCCTCATTATGGAGTTTATTTACCAAGATGGGAGTTCTACTGAAAATGGGATATTGCAATGGGCAACCAATCAGATGCTATCTATTATCTTCTAGAAGGAGCTAAATAAATAAGAATCTAATTCATTGCCAATAACATCACATCTTCATTCATACTCCCATCTTAAGGCCCCCATACATTAGTCCGACTTGTCCTAGGGACAAGTCGGACCTGATTTCCCCTGCAGCTCCCCGGGAGAGGGAAGCACGATTAGGCACTTGATGTGCCAAGGTTTGCATATAATAAATCGCATAGATTTATCATATGCAGTCCCCGGGGAGCTGCAGGAGGAGCGAGCCATGCAAGGGACGGCAGCGGGATGCCGGCTAATTGAGAGCCGAGCAGGGAGAGGCTACATAGGGACCCGGGCAGGAGGAAGCTGTGTTGCGGTGGGGTGACAGCGGGAGGCGAGCAGGGAGAACTTGATACAGCGGCGGGAGCAACAGATAACTTGGGAAAAAAAATGCCCATAGAGATGACTAGCAAGCCATTGATTGGCTGAGAGCTCTCTCAGCCAATCGCTGATTGGCTGAGAGAGCTCTCAGCCAATCAATGGCTTGCTAGTCATCTCTATGGCCGTTTTTTGTTTTTAAGTTATCTGTTCCTCCCGGCTCCTGCAGCGCTGCCCGGCAGCCAGCATCATGTCATCAAGTTCTCCCTGCTCGCCTCCTGCTGTCACCCCACCGCAACACAGCTTCCTCCAGCCCGGCGCCATATGCAGCCTCCCCCTGCTTGGCTCTCTATAGCCGGCATCCCCCCGCCCGCTGCTGTCCCCCTGCATGGCTCCCTGGCTGGGCTGTACTTAAGATTTGTCAAATCTTATGTGCAGCCCGTCCGACCTCCCGACCCCGATCCGATGCGCACGGGACCGCGGATCGGAGGGGATGTCTACAAGTGCGATTTGGGCCGATTTCACTGCCCGATTCATCCGAATCGGGTGAAATCGTTCCCATATCGCATAGTGTATGGGGGCCTTTAGTAAATATACCCTTAGGTGTGTAGAGGGGCATACAAACAGGGCGATTTCAGCCCCATTTCTAAGCGATCTGACTAGATTGGGGGGACATGCTCAACATGTACAAGTATATCAAGGGCCAATATAAGGAACTGCCACGCACCCTCTTTTCTACTAGAAAGGAATCTAGGACGCGAGGGCATGAGTATAGATTAAAAGAAAAAAGATTTCATTCAGCTAGTAGAAAGAATTTCTTTACGATCAGAACAGTCAAACTCTGGAACTCTCTTCCCAGAGAGGTGGTAACGGCTGGCTCACTAAATGCGTTCAAGGCAAAGTTGGACAAACATTTACTGGATAAAAAAATCCATGGGTACAAATAAGAAATATAATCTGTCTGTAAAATATCAGAACCTACCAAATCAGCAATGGATATCTATAACAGGTTGAACTAGATGGACGCAAGTCTTTTTTCAGCCTTACCTACTATGTAACTATGTAAAGGGAGTTCTGATTGCTCTGATTGTATACTCTGCAGCGATGTGCAGTCCCACTGCTTGCTCTCACCCGTAGGGAAAGCCGGTGCTTGCACTAGCTTTCCTGCTAGATCAAAATATAGGCAAAGCACCGCCTGGCAAACAGCATCACAGGGGTTATGCAGTCATTGGATCAACAGGGAAAAGGCCGACATGAGTTTTTTACAAAATTTTGAGCCGACAAGCAGTATTTCATACCCTACCATCCACTACGGAGGGGGGAGAATATAATAGTGTGCCGAGTGCAGTTAGGCACCATGCCCAAAGCATGGAGAGTGTAGCGAGGGGACACAGTACACAGACAGTGTTCATACCGACCTATGTATAGACACCAAAAACACATGAAAACCCCATGTAGACCTTCTGATCCAGTCAACCATTAGTGGTCGACCATATGACTGTAGGTCTAGACATTGTAGATCTAATATACCATAGCCATGGCAGGGGGCATGCCGGCTGTCCCACGATGTGCGCTGAGCAATCCGTGCTTAAGCACATAGCTCAGCAAGAGAGCCGAGTCACCCCATGTGTACAGGGCTTAGCGCTTTGTTTAAAAGGTTATCTGGATGGCTCAAAGACCAGGTCTATTTAGACAGTCAATAGGTCGACATTGACAAAAATGTCACCATGAGTAGTCCATGATTTTTTTGGGGGACACTTTCATGCTTTACAATCCACATGGATTCCGATTGGGAATGGTAAAGTGTGCCTTGTACAGTGGGAGCAGAGAGGCGCACCTGGCCTGGAGACATAGACAGTCAATAAGTCTACCCCAAAAGGTCACCATGCAATAGGTCATCAGGTGGAAAAGGTCGACACACAACCAGTTTGACATTTTTTCATGATTTTCTTTATTAAACCGGCTTGTTCTTACTTCACCATCCATGTCGGCATAGAGTACAAATAGTATAACCTGATATTTTGATTATATGTACTTAAGATTTTGACTATGGACTATTTTGACTGTACTAGAACACTAGACTGTATACAATATAGTTAAAATTGGCTTGCCTGCACAGTCTATTTTTTTCTTGCGATTCCACACGTGCACGCACCTGCATTGCCAGCTGTATACACACTGTGCAATTTGTGCTAATTTTCTTCTGATTTTGACTATATAGTCAAAAACGGAAGCTCAAATCGCACCGTGTGTATGAACTTTTAGACTCATTTTATTAAAATGGACCAAGTACCAGAGCCAGATTAAGGTCTAAATGGGCCTGGAGCTGAAAATGATCACGGGCCTATTATGCGCAATAATAAGGGTTGTGGCCAGCACCTAATAATGTGGGGGGCGTGACCAGTGTTCTGGTTTGGTGGTCTGCTCATGGGTGTGTCTCTATTTGTGTAAATACTTTCAACTCATTATATATGCCTGGAAAAGGCAGGGGCTGGCATAGGAAAAATGCAGGGAGATATATTGACGGGTACCCTCCAAAAGGTGCACCCGCAGGAGGCCGATGTCCTAAGATACTTGCGGGGTGAGGCGGCACTCCAGTCATAAAAAAAAAAAATACTGAAAGACAAAACTTGGTAGACAACATTTCAGCACCTTTTATGTGGTCACCTAAGTTTACCACACCATATAACCCTTATACAAATCATGCAACACAATAGTAACCCCCTTATACTGTACTTGCCTCTTACACACACACACACACACACATATTATGCCACATGGAATGAGGCAAAATTCACACCGATTGAGCCAAAATTCACATTATGCCACACACATTAAGGCAAAATTCACATTTTGCCACATGGATTGAGCCAAAATACACACTATACCAGGAAGGTCCAAACTGTGGCCCTCCAGCTGTTGTGAAACTACACGTCCCAGCATGCCTTGACATAGTTTTAGCATTCCCTAATAGCAAAACTGTGGCAATGCATGATGAGACTTGTAGTTTCACAACAGCTGAAGGGCCATAGTTTGGACATGCCTGCACTATAACAAACAGATTGAGCAATAATGCACAATATGCTTCATAAATAGGGGCAATATTAAAAATTTACACCATAATGCCCATTACATGATAAGATTCACACCATAATCTCCATCACATATTATGCCAAACACCATAATGCCCATTAAAAATTATGCAACATAAGTGTTGCTTACCTACATGTTTACCAGGGGTTCCATGCACATTGCCAGGGGTTCCATGCTCGTTGCCATGTGGGATTACATGCTCGCGGTAACTGGGGGACAGCCGCTGCCGGGCAGAAATGACAGCCATTGACAGCCGGGCAGCAGAGCAAGGGGCCTGCCCGGCTGTATTCAGAGTACTGCATGTCCCGGCTATTTGAAATACTACCCCTTTCACACCAGAAAATGCAGCGATTTACCCGGGAATATGGTCCCAGGATCATGCAGGGACATTCCTGGACTGGCCCCTTTTACAACCGCCTATTCCCTGCATTTTCTGGTGTGAGGGGGAGAGAAAACCACCCCCGTCCCCCTTTAAACAACCAGCTATATCTTCGGAACCAACTGACCCATTTACATGTAGGCTTTGAATGATTTTGGTCCCGTGAAACTGGGCCGTGTGGTTCCAGAGAAGTCTGTCCTCAAACAACATGAACAGCCATGAAATTACATTTCAGAAATTAAAAAAAAAAAAAGATTGGTTTACCCACAATATCTCTAGAACCAATAAACCCATATGGACCAGGTATCAGATTGAAGGCCCAGCGATTTGGGTTTGACTGAGATCAACCTTGAGCTTCTGTGATGCCAGAGGGGGAACTGCCAGCTGTTGGAACCAGGTGGAGGTCGGAATTAGCGGGTCCCATGTTATCCTATGGGGAAAACGTTCCAGGTTTGCCTAGTGGTATCTCCGGTTCCCGGGGAGCTAGTGACGTGGGGCTGGGGATTGGCGAGGGGGGTGGGGATTAGGAGAATGATTTCCCTCATTCTCACCTGGACACTTTGAAAAGGGACAAAGAGGAAAGAGGGGGATATGTGGTCTGATCTGCTAGTTCCCCCAGCAGCATGGGTTGCCAGGATACTCTGAAAGTTAAAGGCCCCCATATACTATGTGCTTTCTCTGAGGGGAGAAGTTGTGTGCAATTTCCCTTGAACCTGTACAGCAGCTTCCTGCGCAGCAGGATCGCATACAATACACTGTATGTAGTCCTTTTGCATACAATGTATTGTATACGATCCCAACCAACAATGTCAATACCAATTAATCTATAGTGCAGCCCTTGCGACCTCTGGGCCAATGTGCACGAAGCCACGAATCGAAGCTAACACACATGCCATTTGACACTTTTCATCCGGATTTCTCAGCACGATGTGTCGGAATTGGTTGAATAGCGCCCAGATCGCATGTGTGTATGGGCACCCTTACACTGCCATATTACCATACTGATAACCAGAGCTATAGAGGCCTTCTGCAAACCACCCCCCAAAAAATGGGGCAGTGTGTACCTACAGTGTTGACAGTGAATGAAAGTAGAAAACAAAACCATTTTGGAGCAGTGTCCCTCAAAAAGCAAAAAAAGGATTATATCTGGTAAACTAACTGTTCTATCCTTTCATAAATACTGGTTTTTAGCACAACTAAGCTAAAGAATAACACGTTTACAACCTTACTCTTTATCCATTATGTTTAAAGTATTTACGAAATGAGAAAATGACATTTGACACAGAGTCATAATAAAGGAGAAAAGTTACAGCCCACTCCTGAAGCAGACATGATCTAGAGCCTTTTAAGCCTATCCTTATGGAACCCCAGACAAAACAAGATCTATGGATAACCTACAACTAGTAACATTCCTTCAAAAACCATGTGCTTTTATGTTCAATTGTGGAGTTAAACTGAGCATGATTGAAATCTGCTTATAAGTGCAGCTGTGGAAATAGGACAAGTACAGAATGGACTAGAGAAGTTCTGCAACTAAAATGTAACCAGTGATCGCGCCAAGATGGTATTTTTAATAGACCCTAGGACACATCTGAAAAAGAAGTGGGGTCTTGCTTAACTGTTTCTATGTTCCATCAGTTTCACATTTTAACCTCCCCCAGGACCCTCTAATTTCCCCCCAGACTTCCCACATGCCTTTTAAATGTACCCGGGCTCCCCAAACTTGGTTGGGCGTATTGCTAATAGTTGCAGGAGACTGGATCTTGGGGGGGGGGGGGGGGGGGGCATGAGGAAGAAAGTTTGCTTTCACATCATTATTGTTCATTCTAGCACCCTGCATCTTTCAAATCCCACGCAGTTCCTCTTCCCTGCCTGGGGTGTCATTGTCTGGTGTCGTGCTTCTAGCACTGCTCTGATTTGCATATCAGTGCTGAAATACAGACCACACTGTGCGAGCAACACCCCAGGCAAGGAAGAGGAACTGCATGGGCTTTGGAAGATGCAGGGTTCTAGCATGAACAATAATCACGATAAAATGTGAACTAGTAAAAGGAGACAAGTTAGTAGTGCACTGAAATACAGCGTAAATACACCAGTGCATGGTAAAATCAGGAGATGGAGAAATACAAGAGGTGCCCACTTTGGATATGTTATTTTCCCATATACGGAACCTTGTAATAAAGAAAAGATGGAAATGTATTATAATAATAAGAGAAATGGATAAATACAAAGCGCTCGTCAAAAAGGCAGAAGACATCACTTGCCCTAATGCATCATTTCAATACTCTCAGCAAAACATAAATTAATAAACCACTGCATAGAGTTGCCTAGCGCGATCTATAATCTTATTGTGCTTACATAGTACTGCTGACATTGCGGCAGAGACTATGTATAAAAGTCTGTCTATTCTGCCATAGGAAATGAGGCTGCCTTAGTTTGCATGCTTGTTCTTTTATGCTCCATCCACATATCGGCGAAAACCAATCCATCAGCTCTGATCAATGACTGAAATGGATACGCCAAGGGAAGAACATTCCTCCTCGTCCTCCTATGCACTAGGGAAAAGTCTACCCAGACACGTTTGTGGGACAAGATTTAGCAGACAGAGGAATGAGGTTGGTATGTACAGAGAAGCTTATAGAAATCAGATCACAGACATCACTCAAATAGAAATGGCTCCGAAATCACCCAGCAGCCAGTGCACACTTCTATTCTTATTGTGCTAGGACAAAGCAACATACATACATAAACAAACATCTGTCTCGCAGAATCTAGCCAACTTTTAGTAAATAGATCATGGCTGTGTGTCTGCTCAGTATATGAAACAACCTTCAGAGACCTGTTTTGACACGTTTAAACGTTAGCCTACCAGACGAAGAATGGGAGCTTTGTTCTGTACAGTTGCAGTGTATGGTATTTATGGCAAAGGGAATATTGCCCTCAGCAACTGAGCGTGAAAGAAACACAGGTGCTGCTTCAGTCTCCACACTAGAGATAGGCAGCGTAATTAAACCAGATGATTGCAGGTGCACCGCAAATGACCCTATATGCTCTGTAAAATGAAAAATAGTGGCACAAATGAAGAAATAGAACGATTGTTTTGTCTCGCTGTGTCGCTTTTATGTTAGATACAAGACACAGTATATAGAACACAGATATGCTATAGGCATTTATAGGTTGGCTTTCACAGTGTAATCCCTACCTTGGATTTCATAGTATGGAACAATGTTGATTATCTAACATATAATTCACATTTCTAAGCAAGTCTACAAATTATAACTTGCTCCCCAATCAAACATGAACATATGTACCAGGTGTTTAGCCTCAACTAAAGCCATGATAAAAGTAAATATAATATTTGGATAAACATTAAGTCTGAGTACACACCAGAACGATTTGGGCTCAATCCCCCCCCAATTTCGAGGCATCTAATGACCGATTTTATGTAAAATTACCAGAACTATACATGTTTCAATGAGATTCCAATCTGATGCCCGTACCCGCTGGTCGTTTTGGAGATTTTATCTGCTGCACTAAAGATTTGTCATCTATATTGGATTGTGTACTCCAATCCAATCATGCAACCATCGTATGATTTCAGGAAATCATTACACTATAGATGCGTACACACGTACAGATTTTCTGTCTCATCTATCTGGTGGGAACAAAAACCTGGAAATGTATGGGAGCAACTGACAATCAAAAATTTCCACCCAAATGCAGGAAAACAGAAAAAATATATATATGCTTTGATAAATTTGTTATATCAGAACGATTAAACAATTTGTCTGACCGATCACTGTCTGTTTTCAAGTGTTTGGGAACAATTTTTTGATTGTCAGTTGCTCCCATACATTGCCAGGTTTTTGTTCCCACATGATAGATCAGACAGAAAATCTGTACGTGTGTATGCACCTTATCATTGTCCTTATGGTGTGAGCCTACATTACAATTTCAATCACTCCTCCATTCTATTTGTGGATAGGCCAAGCCAGGCAACCATCACTTTAAGAGAGTAAAGTAACAGATTAATTTGCACAAGGCATTGTAGAAATAGTTTGAGTCACAATTCCGGTCAGGTCCTGCCCATGGAGTTAGATGCTGTGGACATACACACTCTAACTTGCCAAACTGATCTGTAAGTAAATATTATTGCTTTATGAAACACTGCAATTGTTTTTAATAATGTGAATATATTGCACAATCTTGTATTTACTTTGCATATTTTTTTTTTAACTCTTTAAAAAAAGTCAATGAAAGCAGGCCTAAAGGTGCCCACACACGCACCGATCCCGGTGGTGCGATGCTATACGATGGGGTGCGCGCTCCCGCGGCACCTCATCGCACAGTACAAAAAAGTATGTGCTGCACATACTTTTTGTACTAGCTTTTTCTAGCATAGCATTGCATCGCATGCACATCGTATGCACAAGGCATACGATGCGATGCTATGTGTGCTAGTTAAGCCCACAACGCACGCCCCGATCGGCGCGTGTGTGGGCACCTTAAAACCAAGTGTAAAATCTTACTGCTTGTACATTAATCAGTATACTAGTTACCAGCCCATCAAAATGATGAAATAACGGAACAGTAATGTCAGCGTTGGTGGCAATGTAGTGGTCACTGGCACGCTCAATACTTGAATCCCCCCCCCTGCATGGAGGTGAGGAGCAGCATCAGAATTTATTTAAAATTTTTTGGAACAGATCTAAATGAAATCCCTCATTCACACGCTTCACAAATAGTAATATACCTTCAACAAATGGACACATGTGGGTTAAAAAAAGCACGATAAAACCTAAAAATAATATTGTTGGGTTCTCTAATTACCTACATCACCGTCCCATTCCTGTGCAAGAAATAGTGACTATGTACAAAAATACCTGTGGTGGGTAAACTCCCACACATTTTAAGAAATCTAAAATAATGTTTAAAGAGGTTTAACATTGCTGAACGGATAGCACTTTATTAGCTGTTTACGATCCTCAATTACAAGTTGAATATATTTCAGAGAAAAAGATATATAGATATATCTGTATCCTGACGATAGTGCCAAATAAAAAGAGCACTGAATCATTGATATTTCAATGAATCATTGATATTTCAAAGACAATGTACTGTCGTTTATTGAGTCGAGTGCAGCACCTACCTCGATAGATAGATAGATGGATAGATTTGAGCAGATAATACAATCATTTTGAGTGTTTGGCCTTCTATGCATCAGTTTAAATGAGGGTTTCCCAATCTTTTTTGAATCAGGGCACCCTAGAGTTTCAGAACTTTTTTCACGGCACCCCTAGGCCAAACAAAATTTAATTAGATTGAGTATATATTCGATTCTTAGGGTGATTTATGTGGTAAAGGGCAGGATTTGCTTCTGTTTGTACACATTTTATGATTGGCAGGCACCAGCACTGGTTTTGCTCATAAATAACTAACCATTAATAATTTGAGTTAGTCCTGGACCCCCAACCCAAGGCACCCCTGCATGTGTCCCGAGGCACCCCAGGGAGCCACGGCACACAGTTTGGGAACCTCTGGTTTAAATGATAGCAAAAAACTTTGCTATGATGGTAAAACTGTACTATGAGCATTGTTTTATATAATGAACACAATCATAAGAAAAAAAACATTATATCTAGTTTCAGAAGCTAAACATTAGGGGAATAGCAGTCAGTATGTCCACGGGGAAAACCACAGCAATATCACAGGCTTTAAGCAAATAGATAAAAATAATAAAAAGTGAAACTGTGATATCTTAAAATCCTTGTATGACAGCTGTGAAAATGTGTGTCTAGTCTATGCTTTAGCTGGGATCCATCAACCAAATTAAGTCTTAAATTGCTCAAGGCACCCTGACCTCATGGTCAGCCATTGAAGAGTCTGGAAGTGACATTTGTGAACACTTAGTGCCATTTAAAGGGATATTGAATAACATCCACATTAGTGTTTTAAAATCAGCATTAAAAATTAAATCAACTGTGCAAATAATTTTAAACATTTCCAAAACTAAAATCCTCTCAAATCATGTATACAACAGAAACAGTAGATCCGGGATGCGGAACCTTTGGCCCTACAGCTGCTGTTGAACTACACATCCCTGATTGCCCTGCAACAGTTTTAGGATTTCCAAATAGCGAAACTAACAGGGCATGCTGGGATGTGTAGTTCAGCAACAGCTGGAGGGCTAAAGGTTCCCATTCCTGCAGTAGAGTAAAACAAAGTGACTTGTTGGCAAGCAATACATGTGTGTGCACATAAATACTAATTGTGTGTATTACTTTCCTATCAGTGGACTGTTTAATGCATTTCATTCTAAATACAGCACAGTGACCTACTATTAAAAATGCACCATAATGGAAAAAGAAAAATAGGCCATTCACACGGGGCGATCACGGCCCCATTTCTAAGCGATCTGCCTGGATCGCTTAGATATGAAGCACGGATCTCAGTGTGTGTGTGGCGATTCGAGGTCCCGTGCGTTGCTATCGCCTGACTCAACTCGCTCAATTGAGAACACTGGCCGTTACTGATCGCTCAGTACACATCGCTGGTGCAGCGCTGTGTGTTTAACTAGATCCCTCAGCACACTGCTCCCTTCACCCATGTGTACGGGGCATAAGAGACTAAACATTTTGAAACTTACTCTAACACAGGGGTTCCCAATCTTTTTTGATTCACGGCACCCTAGAGAATCAGAATTTTTTTCATGGCACCCCTAAATCCAATTTTTTTTTTTATTAGATTGGGTTTATATGCAATTCTTAGCGGCAGTTATGTGGTAAAGGGCAGGATTTGCTTCTGTTTGTACACATTCTATGATTGGCAGCCACCAGCACTGGTTTTGTTCATAAATAATTAACCATTAATAAGTTGAGTTGGTCCTGGACCACCAACCCAGGGCACCCCTGCAAGTGTCCTGAGGCACCCCAGGGAGCCACGGCACACAGTTTGGGAACCACTGCTCTAACAAGTATAAAATATCCATTTAAATATAGCATGGATGACTTTCAAATGAATAGTACTTTTAACGGTTTCTTATTTGTAGGTGTAGTGCCATAGTAAAATGATGGTGCAACTACAGGTCTGTAGCCTAGGGATTTCCACTCTGGAAGAATGCAGGAATATCTGCATGTTTTTTTGCATTCATGTCACAAAGCATACAGGAAATAATCATCAAATGTTGCTTGAAAAAAAAGGAATGGTAAATGCAAAATGAATGGGATGTCGTTAATGGATTAAAGAATAGAAAATAAATAGAGAAACGATTGTCTCTAGATGGTTATTTACAGTAAAAAAAATGGGGGGGGGGGGGGGGGTTGAATTTTGATAATAATTTTATTTAATAATGTAAATAAGTTTTCTTAACCATAACTAAGTTTTAATTAATAATCAAAAAAAAACAAATATAGTTGATAAATGTAAATCCTAAAAGCCCTAACAATATTGGGAAAATGCAATTGCACATCTGCTACGCTATATAAGAAACTGTAAATAAATAAATAATAGTGATGTTTCCATGGGTATTAACTACCTGTGCAAGCCAATTAGAAGGTGGATTATAAAGCTGCCCATGCACACCTTGCATTTTGTACTAGATCACATCTAGTTCAAAACACATGCTATGAGCTAAAGCACTGTGCGGTTTGAACAAGATGCAATGCGATCTAGTACAAGAAGTACATGCTGCACATACTTTTTGTGCTTTGCGATGTGCACGCATCACACCGTGTATGAGCACCTTAAATGTTTTGCCCAATAACTCTTGCTGGCTTTACATATGTACAGTTGGAAATTGGGAAATCTGTCATTGGTTAATGAACATTGGGTAATGTTGCAAAAGTCTATTAGTGGCCATAATAAAAAGTACTTGGGGTGCTTAAATTGCATGTTTCTATAATAGTGAATAGGAATAGGAGTGTTTTGGGCCTAAAACATGCTCTGCTTAATTTGAGTGTCAGCACATTTCTGTCATTTTAAGGGAATTTTAAAAATTCTTAAGAAAAATAAAAATAAACCTCTAACACCCCTGTGCAATAATAAAAAAGACCTGGCCAATCATTACAGCACTCCCACATACCTGCCCCAAATTATCCGGTTTTCCACATTTTCACCCAAAAGTATCATTCAATTATTGCCAAATTAATATAATCAAAAATTCTAAGTGGTTGATTAATTAGAGAGGGTGTCAAAATGGTTCTGAACCAACGCCGGCTGTTGGCCAACTTTGCACGTGCTCAGGATGTGGTGACATTTTTCCATCAAACCCAATGGAGAATTATTGCATGTTAACTTCACCTGCCATTAAATTGGCTAATAAACACTTTTCATGAAAGTGAAAAGATTTCAAACAAAAACAGATCATCACCTTGCAAATGAATAACCCCCCATTGTCCAACAAAAGTCATCTACAAGCACTCTCCCTATATAACAGTAACAATGGAGGTGATTTAGGTGTATTTTTAAAGATCATCACTGCAACTTACTTTAATAAATATGTATGAATGGATGGATGGATGTATATGAATGGATGGATGGATGTATAAGTGATCCACCGACGGATCAGAAGATGCTGCATCGGATCACTTGGTACACCATCAGCTAGCTGAATGAAGCCTGGGGTCACCCAGACCTGCAGCTGCAGCTCTGTCTCTGAGGTCAGGAAATATCCATCAGAAGAGGGAGACCCTGGGCCTCAGTGCTCCCATAAAAGGGACAGCCGTTGTTGCCCTTAGCACAAACAGCTTTAAACCTGCAGCTGTACTGATGTCAATGCATGACCTGCACATTCGCAAAGTACCAAACATCATAATTTTGTAATGTTCAATCCAATGTGCTAAGAGGAAACACGTTTATTTCTACAAACAGAAAACAATTTTGGTTATATGTTGTTTATCTGGGACAGAAAACTTGTGGCATGCCAACTACACATCCCAGCATGCCCCTGCAAAGTTTAGGCATTGGGATGTTATTTCCACAGAAGCAGGAATGTCACCAGTTGTCTGTCCCTGGTGTATATTATTGCTTTGGTAGGTCCTGGTCTGCTCCACATAAAATAAACATGTCAATGTTTCATACTGTTGAGCACAGCACATAATTTTATTTACTATTCAATGTTATTATAAAAACGCCTGCAACTTCAACTTCATTTGTTTTATTTTCCTCCTGTGTCTCATTCTCATCAGACTGGAGTACTCAGTACCCCGACACACTGATCCATAACAGAACCTATACATACTAGCCCTTACTAACAGAGCCTTAAATGATAACCTAATAGAACATTGAGTACTCACTTCTAAACAGACACTGGACCCTAGCCACAGGTAGCTAAGGTACTGATCCACCTCCCCATACATGCTGATCCCAACCTACAGGGTGCTCTCCCTTCCATACAAACAGATCCCTATTACCAGAGCATGGAGCACGCTCTCCACCAAACACACAGATCCATGCCCACGGCAGCAAATAACCACCCACAATACTGGCACACAACAAGTATATTACCCCCCTTCCTATATACTGCTCTCATGCCTTCTACCCCTGCCATGTACTGTACCATTGCCACTGCCCCATGCCCTATCCCTCTGCCATGCACTGCTCCAATCCCTTCTCCCTGGTGTGCACTATCCCATGCCCTCTCTCCCTGCCATCCACTCTCAGTCGCACCTGTCTGCACAGTACACAACAGAGTATATCGATAACCACCTCCCCTTCCTCGCTTTCTGCACCCTGCTCCTCCTCCCGTTCTCCTCGGATTCAAGACTACTCTGTAGCCCGGACTCTCGCACAATGCCCACATCACTTACCGTTCGTCACACCGGGGCCTCCACCGACTAAAAGGATGCTGATGGTAACGACAAAGAAGGCCAGAACGCCCGCCATAGTAACCCAGCGCACAGCGACCACTAACTGCGCGACCACAGGCGATCCAGACAGAGCAGCACTACGGGAGCGCGCCGCACGGCTCGGCCTCCTTCACCCTATGGAACGCAAAGTCTGCGTTCCAAGCCTCGCTGAAACAGTCCCCCGCCCATCACGACAGGGGGAACGCACAGGTAACGATTGGTCGCCTGCCACGCCACGCCCCCTGCAAACGATAGGCGGAGCGTGCCCGAATGACGTCGCACGAGGCATCTTTTGTTTCGACTCGGTGAGGCGCGCGTGCCCCGTCGAAGCGCGGCGCGCGCCTTAAAGGGGCCGCGTCACGCATCAGGCGCTGGCTGTCTGCCGGCATTCAGCGGAGCGCCTGTCTGTCTGGGCCTTGCCTGCAAATAGATACATGCCCCAGTCTCCTGCACGGGGGCGCCTGAGGCCACCCTCCATGGCAGCAGCGACCCGCTCTACCCCCCCAGCAGGGAGACCACTGAAGTCAATCATACAGCGTTCCCACATCAGTAACTGTCCCGCAACTTTCTACCGGCCCGCAGCCGTATCCCAGGCGGCAGCAGCATGGCCAGCGCTATGCCTATCGGCCACAGTGGGGTATCTGGTGCTAAGACCGGGTATTGGCGGAGTGCCGCCAGCCAGGGGGGTAGATAAGTCATAGCTGGACTGGAGCTGTGACGTGGGGTTAGAGTCCTTTCATTTCTGGGGACTGTTAACCAGTGATGGAGGAGTACATGCCTGGAGTTGCAGTCCTACAAGAGCTGGAGAGCATCAGTTTGCCCCATCCATAATTTTTTTTTTAAGGTTAGCAAAACCGAAGCAGCTTGGTATGTATGAGGATGATTAGCTCCGATCTGCGATTGCAGGTAAAGTTATCGCGATTATTGCCTGGAAAAAAACACTGCTTACTTTTTTTTTCAACCCATCAGAAAATTGCAAAAACCGGTGCCCTGCAATCTGTTAACCCGTAAAAAAGTGGGGGTGAAAATAGGGAAATCAGCCTGCACCCCCAAAAAATATAACGCCTTAACAGTATAGAAGTATATTCGAGCCAAGGGCATAATAAAAAGGGTTTGGGAACTTAAGTGCTAAATGGCTACAATATGCATTTAAAAAAAAAATGTAAGCAAGATTTTTTTTTGTGTGCAAAATAAATGCTCTAATAAAGTTTGGGGTACATGAAATGGGTGTAAGTACATATTTGGGCAAATTAAATACACTTAAAACCTGCAAACCTAAAAGTTCCTAAGCACACAAGTATACCTGTCCCATACCTTATACCAGGCATGGCCAAATTATGGCCCTCCATCTGCACAATTTTGCACTTTTTCACCTCAAAACTGACATCTCATTAAAAGTAAGGTACTTGTGTATTATCACTGCGCCCACTACGGCATTTTCGTAGTGGGCTATTCAGGGTAGTAAAATCGCATTGCATGCCATTATTGTATGGCATGCGATGTGATGCGATTTTCCTATGTAATGTATTCACTGCTCTCTGTCACTAAATACATTACAAAAATCGGGTCAGATAAAAAATTGCATCGCATCGCATGCCATTATTGTATGGCATGCAATGCGATCAGATATCGGTTCCAATTGGACATGTAATAATGGCATTTAGGGGGAAATTTACTAAAGGAAATTTGTAAAAAAAATAGGTGTATTTGTATCCAGAAATACACTTATTTTTGACATTTACTATCCCGAAAATACGGCAATTCATATTCGTATTTATAGCACATCAATACGACTACGAATTGCCGTAATTTCGGGATAGTAAATGTAAAAAATAAGTGTATTTCTGGATACAAATACACCTATTTTTTACAAATTTCCTTTAGTAAATTTCCCCCATAATGTAATTTATTTAGGCCCCCAGTATCCACGTCACAGGGGAAACCCATGGCGAGAGGCTCCTCTCACCATGGGTTTCCCCTGTGACATCGTTGATTGCTGACACCATGATTTAACCAAGCTCCTTGATAAAGGTCCGCTACTTTATGGACCGAAACGTTGGGGCACATATGGAAATATAACAATTGTGATTCATGCTGATCAATTACTTTGGATGCAATAAAACCCGGATTGGATTTTATAACAAGTCTGATTCCTTTGTTATAAAGGCGAGTGCCTGACATCCCCCACCCAAAGGGTAGAGGATACTCCTGGACACTATATATATATATATATATATATATATATATATATATATATATATATATATATATATATATATATATATTGTTCCCGCTAGGCTGTTTTAGCGGGGCGCTGCGCCCTGCCCGATTTTTAAAGGGCAAAATGCGCCCTGCCCCTCTAGTAGTGCCCCGCTAAAACAGCCTGCTGCCTGTCCTGCTGGAGTGCACCGGTGAAGCCCAGATAGCGGTGCACGGCGCTTTCCCGGCAGCTCAGGGACGTAGTCACGGCCGGGCAAGTTCCCTTTGGTGATGCGGCAGCCCGGGCACGCCCCCTTCGGTGACGCGGCGGCCCGGGCACGCCCTCTTCGGTGACACGGCGGCCCGGGCACGCCTCCTTTGGTGACACACCGGCCCGGGCACGCCCCCATTCGTGACGCGCCGGCCCGGGCACTCCCCGATTCGTGACGTGCCGGCCCGAGCACGCCCCCATTCGTGACGCGCCGGCCCGGGCACGCCCCCATTCGTGACGCGCCGGCCCGGGCACGCCCCCATATGTGCCGTCGCCGTGCCTAGTCCGCCCCTCCAGCGCCCTGCCCCGTTTGGTTCCTAGAAGGAACACTACATATATATATATATATATATATATATTTGTATGTATATATATATATATATATATATATATATTTGTATGTATACTGTAGCAGGGTGAGGCACTCCAAGATTCAGGCAAACAATTGACCGGTGAAATAACATGTTTTTGTAAATGCACCTGTACTAACATGTACCTAACACTGTAACGATATGCTTGCTTTTTCTTGGTGAAGTACACTTGTTGTGATTTATTTGTTTGTTTTCACAGATCTTCCATCAGCCGGCGCCCAGCAGCGTCAGGTTTCTAGGCAACGTTAGACAATCCCGGAGTTAGGCCGACGTCA
The DNA here is from genome assembly GCF_055691185.1 of Crinia signifera. Taxonomy (NCBI): domain Eukaryota; kingdom Metazoa; phylum Chordata; class Amphibia; order Anura; family Myobatrachidae; genus Crinia; species Crinia signifera. The sequence continues at coordinate 315,676,013 of NC_139218.1, read as the reverse complement.
TGACGCTTGTGCGCAAGGTGAGAGGTCTGGCCATACCCGGAAGTGCCTGTGGGACCGGAGCATGCCGGCTGTGGGCGCGGCGGGATTGGAGGCGGTCTGTTGACATGGTATTTAGGTAAGCGCTGTATATGTTTGTATTGTTGGATTCGTTGGTCTTGATAAAGGAGTTATATCCGAAACGTCGCCTATTTGACACCAGTTCCACTGTGTGGCGTGTTATTTTCAAAATCCGTGTGAGTGCTGCCGTGTACCCCTGTCTGCAAATTTCCCTAGACAGCACCCCGGTCAATTGTTTGCCTGAATCTTGGAGTGCCTCACCCTGCTACAGTATACTATTGGAGTGGACGGACTTGTTCTTTCCCCTCCTGTTTTGTGCACCCGGAGCCTATTATCTATCTGCTATATCGTGTAACCAAAGAAATCCTCCAAGATTTGTACCACCGCTATTTACCCTGTTTGAGGGACATATGGTATAGCGGTTGAACTTTTATCTGCACTTGGTGGCTCATTTCATTACACTGTGACGGTGTTTGTGTGTATACGCTGAGTGATGGCTACGTCAAGAGGCGCCACATCTGATGGTGATGGTATCGGTTTTGCAGCCTTCCCGATTGGCGAGAGACTGCGGTTCTCAGAGGATGAATCGACTGCAGTGTTATTCTCTGAGCGATTGGACGAGGCCAGTGAGTGTCCGTCGGCTGAGGATATTTACAACAACTTACTCAAGCTCAAAAAGAAGGAGGTGGAGTTTCTACTACATGGCGTGACCCTCTCGGAGTATTATTGAGAAAAAAAGATACCGAGAGGTTTTAGAGTCAAAAATGTGCCCACTATTGGGCGGTGCAATAGTGAATTCTGTAGGCGATGGGTCGCCGTGCTTAATAACTGCTCATTCGACCTCATGACCTTGGTCATAGAGGAGTCGGCAAGAGAAATGGCAGAGATACAGAAGCGGATCACTGAGTACCAATCGACTCATCACAAGCAATTGTCTGATGATAAATCAGAGGACTGGCTCCAGAAACTCACCACTACCATAGCTACTTTTAAAAAAGAGCTGGTTATTTTTAAAAAAAGTAAATTTGAGAAGGTGAACAGAGATTATATGGAACACAAAGTATATGTGTGGACAACGGGTTCTACTAAGAATTTCAGAAGGAATGCTCGCCAACAGCGTAATCCTAAACGATGGAACGGGATACTGAATCCAGCAGTGAGTCAGCAAGCTCTAATACTGACTCGAGGAATAGTCAGGCGTCAAAAAACGACAAGCGCCCACTGACAGGCGTCCGGACCAGAGCAGGTCTAGGAAAAGAGATCGACCCCAACGTCGGGGTGGGCAGGGGTACAGGATCAAAAGGCAGAGGGCGAGGAACGAGGACATGATCTTCAACTTGTCCAATAGAACACTAACGGAGGTGGAGTCGCGGGTGTTGAGCTATGGACTGTCTTATGTGCCAACTCAAAAATTCGATGATTTTAGGTGGAAGACAGATCTACACCGTTTACATCGCAATCTCAAATTGAAGGACTTTTTCAGTAGGGATGTGGCTAGTCCAATGATTGCCCCTGTGTCCCAATTTGATAGATTCAAGAAGAAATCTCGTTTTGACCCCCCTTCAAATAATACCTCCATTGCAGGCTTTATCAAAGTCCTGGATGCCCAAGTACAATCCCTTGCTCCTCAAACTCCCTCCCACTCCAACTTGTCTAAAGAGGAATGGGGTGCACTAAGAGATCTCCGGTCCTATGAAGATGTCATGATCCTCCCCGCCGACAAAGGTGGGGGGATCGTGGTTTGGGACCTTGAAGCCTACAGCCTTTGGTGCAGAGACTACCGACATATCTACAGGACACGACTGACTTGTTAAACAAAATCATGGAATTTGGCGATGCCAGACCAGGGATGTGGCTCTGTGCACTTGACATCAGCAGCCTGTACACGAGCATACCCCACCAGGAGGGATTGCTCGCTGCAGCTAAGATCTTGGAGACTGATCTTGAGTATACAGGCCCACCCGTTAGCTTTATTAAACGATTGCTAGAGTTAACATTAACTCGAAATTTCTTTCTCTTTAATAATGAGTTCTTCCAGCAGCGAACGGGGTGTGCGATGGGTTCGCCCGTCGCACCCTCGTTCGCTAACGTATACATGCATTACGTGGAACAGGAGCTATTCTTTAGCTCACAATATGCTGATGATATTTGTTTTTATTGTCGATTTATCGACAATGTCCTATTGTTCTGGACAGGGACAGAATCAACCTTTTAACCAAATGATGGCTGATATCAATACTCGTGATTGCCCCATCAAGTTCACTTATAATGTGAGCCAAAAGGCCATTGAATACCTCGATGTTCACATCGAGATAGAAGGTGCTAAAATCGAAACATCGATCTATTCCAAGCCCACGGACCGGAACACCTTGTTAAGTGCCCAGAGTCACCACCCTCCACCCCTCATAAGGGGGTTACCCTTTTCCCAGTTAATCCGGGTAAAGAGAATTACCAGCAAAGAGGAACAGGTGTCCAGGGATCTGGACACCATGAGTGACAAGTTCTTGGTGAGGGGATACTCCCCGAAGATTTTGGCAGCTGCCAGGTCTAAGGTGGAGGGCACTTCCCGCAGTGTGCTACTACAAAAGTCAGCCCCCAGGAATAATTTGTCCGATAGGCTTGGTTGGGTCAGAGATTATAATGCAGCAGACACCACCATCATAGATTGCTCTAAGCAAATCTGGCCGGTCATTCAGAGAGATAAAGATCTCAGCAAGCTCAAAAATACAACATTGATGTCTTGCTATAAACGGGGCCGCAATATCCGAGACTGGGTGGTGAACACGGATATCTCCAAACGTGTGGGCCCCAACACCCAAAAGAAAGCTGGAGGGTGCTATAAGTGCTTGGGGTGCACGACGTGTGGAGGTATGACCAGTACTAAAGTATTTTACCATCCCCACCTTGGTTACAAAATATCCATTAAACATCCTGTCACCTGTATGACAACCCACGTTGTATATTTGATTAAATGCCCATGTGGCTTATGCTACGTGGGTAAGACCATCAGGACTTTCCGTGAGCGGATCGCTCTGCACAGATCCGCTATTAAAGCAGCTCTTAATAACAAAGAGAACGATCAGCCGGTAGCTCGGCATTTTGTGACTGCTAGACATTCGTTAGCTAACCTTAAGTATGTTATCATAGACCATGTACCTCTTGATTTGAGAGGTGGTGACCGTGGGCGTCGACTATTACAATTAGAGACATATTGGATCCACAAGTTGGATACGATGCACCCCAAAGGTCTCAATGAACA